>NC_088242.1:98025255-98152755 GCF_036934945.1 Oncorhynchus masou masou
AGGTTGAAGGGTAAAGGGGCTGTACCAGGTTGAAGGGTAAAGGGGCTGTACCAGGTTGAAGGGTAAAGGGGCTGTACCAGGTTGAAGGGTGAAGGGGCTGTACCAGGTTGAAGGGTGAAGGGGCTGTACCAGGTTGAAGGGTAAAGGGGTTGTACCAGGTTGAAGGGTAAAACCAGGTTGAAGGGTGAAGGGGCTGTACCAGGTTGAAGGGTAAAGGGGTACCAGGTTGAAGGGTAAAGGGGCTGTACCAGGTTGAAGGGTAAAGGGGGTTGTACCAGGTTGAAGGGTCAAGGGGCTGTACCAGGTTGAAGGGTAAAGGCTGTACCAGGTTGAAGGGTAAAGGGGGCTGTACCAGGTTGAAGGGTAAAGGGGCTGTACCAGGTTGAAGGGTAAAGGGGCTGTACCAGGTTGAAGGGTAAAGGGGCTGTACCAGGTTGAAGGGTAAAGGGGCTGTACCAGGTTGAAGGGGCTGTACCAGGTTGAAGGGTAAAGAGGCTGTACCAGGTTGAAGGGTAAAGGGGCTGTACCAGGTTGAAGGGGCTGTACCAGGTTGAAGGGTAAAGGGGCTGTACCAGGTTGAAGGGTAAAGGGGTTGTACCAGGTTGAAGGGTAAAGGGGCTGTACCAGGTTGAAGGGTAAAGGGGGCTGTACCAGGTTGAAGGGTAAAGGGGCTGTACCAGGTTGAAGGGTAAAGGGGTTGTACCAGGTTGAAGGGTCAAGGGGCTGTACCAGGTTGAAGGGTAAAGGGGCTGTACCAGGTTGAAGGGTAAAGGGGCTGTACCAGGTTGAAGGGTAAAGGGGCTGTACCAGGTTGAAGGGTAAAGGGCTGTACCAGGTTGAAGGGTAAAGGGGCTGTACCAGGTTGAAGGGTAAAGGGGCTGTACCAGGTTGAAGGGTGAAGGGGTTGTACCAGGTTGAAGGGTAAAGGGGCTGTACCAGGTTGAAGGGTGCTGTACCAGGTTGAAGGGTAAGGGGCTGTACCAGGTTGAAGGGTAAAGGGGCTGTACCAGGTTGAAGGGTGAAGGGGCTGTACCAGGTTGAAGGGTAAAGGGGCTGTACCAGGTTGAAGGGTAAAGGGGCTGTACCAGGTTGAAGGGTAAAGGGGTTGTACCAGGTTGAAGGGTAAAGGGGCTGTACCAGGTTGAAGGGTAAAGGGTTGTACCAGGTTGAAGGGTAAAGGGGTTGTACCAGGTTGAAGGGTAAAGGGGCTGTACCAGGTTGAAGGGTAAAGGGGCTGTACCAGGTTGAAGGGTAAAGGGGCTGTACCAGGTTGAAGGGTAAAGGGGCTGTACCAGGTTGAAGGGTGAAGGGGCTGTACCAGGTTGAAGGGTAAAGGGGCTGTACCAGGTTGAAGGGTAAAGGGGCTGTACCAGGTTGAAGGGTGAAGGGGCTGTACCAGGTTGAAGGGTAAAGGGGCTGTACCAGGTTGAAGGGTAAAGGGGCTGTACCAGGTTGAAGGGTAAAGGGGCTGTACCAGGTGTACCAGGTTGAAGGGTAAAGGGGCTGTACCAGGTTGAAGGGTAAAGGGGCTGTACCAGGTTGAAGGGTAAAGGGGCTGTACCAGGTTGAAGGGTAAAGGGGCTGTACCAGGTTGAAGGGTAAAGGGGCTGTACCAGGTTGAAGGGTAAAGGGGCTGTACCAGGTTGAAGGGTAAAGGGGCTGTACCAGGTTGAAGGGTAAAGGGGCTGTACCAGGTTGAAGGGTAAAGGGGCTGTACCAGGTTGAAGGGTAAAGGGGCTGTACCAGGCTGAAGGGTAAAGGGGCTGTACCAGGTTGAAGGGTAAAGGGGCTGTACCAGGTTGAAGGGTAAAGGGTAAAGGGTAAAGGGGCTGTACCAGGCTGAAGGGTAAAGGGGCTGTACCAGGTTGAAGGGTAAAGAGGCTGTACCAGGTTGAAGGGTAAAGGGGCTGTACCAGGTTGAAGGGTGAAGGGGTTGTACCAGGTTGAAGGGTAAAGGGGCTGTACCAGGTTGAAGGGTAAAGGGGCTGTACCAGGTTGAAGGGTAAAGGGGCTGTACCAGGTTGAAGGGTAAAGGGGCTGTACCAGGTTGAAGGGTAAAGGGGTTGTACCAGGTTGAAGGGTAAAGGGGCTGTACCAGGTTGAAGGGTAAAGGGGCTGTACCAGGTTGAAGGGTGAAGGGGCTGTACCAGGTTGAAGGGTAAAGGGGCTGTACCAGGTTGAAGGGTAAAGAGGCTGTACCAGGTTGAAGGGTAAAGGGCTGTACCAGGTTGAAGGGTAAAGGGGGTAAAGGGGCTGTACCAGGTTGAAGGGTAAAGGGGCTGTACCAGGTTGAAGGGTAAAGGTAGGGCTGTACCAGGTTGAAGGGTAAAGGGCTGTACCAGGTTGAAGGGTAAAGGGGTTGTACCAGGTTGAAGGGTAAAGGGGGTAAAGGGGCTGTACCAGGTTGAAGGGTAAAGGGGCTGTACCAGGTTGAAGGGTAAAGGGGTTGAAGGGTAAGGGGCTGTACCAGGTTGAAGGGTAAAGGGGCTGTACCAGGTTGAAGGGTAAAGGGGCTGTACCAGGTTGAAGGGTTGTACCAGGTTGAAGGGTAAAGGGCTGTACCAGGTTGAAGGGTAAAGGGGCTGTACCAGGTTGAAGGGTAAAGGGGCTGTACCAGGTTGAAGGGTAAAGGGGCTGTACCAGGTTGAAGGGTAAAGGAGCTGTACCAGGTTGAAGGGTAAAGGGGCTGTACCAGGTTGAAGGGTAAAGAGGCTGTACCAGGTTGAAGGGTAAAGGGTAAAGGGGCTGTACCAGGTTGAATGGTAAAGAGGCTGTACCAGGTTGAAGGGTAAAGGAGCTGTACCAGGTTGAAGGGTAAAGAGGCTGTACCAGGTTGAAGGGTAAAGGGGTACCAGGTTGAAGGGTACTGTACCAGGTTGAAGGGTAAAGGGGCTGTACCAGGTTGAAGGGTAAAGGGGCTGTACCAGGTTGAAGGGTAAAGGGGCTGTACCAGGTTGAAGGGTAAAGGGGCTGTACCAGGTTGAAGGGTAAAGAGGCTGTACCAGGTTGAAGGGTAAAGGGGCTGTACCAGGTTGAAGGGTACCAAAGGGGGGCTGTACCAGGTTGAAGGGTAAAGGGCTGTACCAGGTTGAAGGGTAAAGAGGCTGTACCAGGTTGAAGGGTAAAGGGGCTGTACCAGGTTGAAGGGTAAAGGGGCTGGGTAAAGGGCTGTACCAGGTTGAAGGGTAAAGGGTTGTACCAGGTTGAAGGGTGTACCAGGTTGAAGGGTAAAGGGGCTGTACCAGGTTGAAGGGTAAAGGGGCTGTACCAGGTTGAAGGGTAAAGGGCTGTACCAGGTTGAAGGGTAAAGGGGTTGTACCAGGTTGAAGGGTAAAGAGGCTGTACCAGGTTGAAGGGTAAAGAGGCTGTACCAGGTTGAAGGGTAAAGGGCTGTACCAGGTTGAAGGGTAAAGGGGCTGTACCAGGTTGAAGCTGTACAGGTTGAAGGGTAAAGGGGCTGTACCAGGTTGAAGGGTAAAGGGGCTGTACCAGGTTGAAGGGTAAAGAGGCTGTACCAGGTTGAAGGGTAAAGGGGCTGTACCAGGTTGAAGGGTAAAGGGGCTGTACCAGGTTGAAGGGTAAAGGGGCTGTACCAGGTTGAAGGGTAAAGGGGGCTGTACCAGGTTGAAGGGTGTACCAGGTTGAAGGGTAAAGCTGTACCAGGTTGAAGGGTAAAGGGGCTGTACCAGGTTGAAGGGTAAAGGGGCTGTACCAGGTTGAAGGGTAAAGGGGCTGTACCAGGTTGAAGGGTAAAGGGGCTGTACCAGGTTGAAGGGTAAAGGGGCTGTACCAGGTTGAAGGGTTGTACCAGGTTGAAGGGCTGTACCAGGTTGAAGGGTAAAGGGTACAGGAGCTGTACCAGGTTGAAGGGTAAAGGGGCTGTACCAGGTTGAAGGGTAAAGGGGCTGTACCAGGTTGAAGGGTAAAGGGGTTGTACCAGGTTGAAGGGGCTGTACCAGGTTGAAGGGTAAAGGAGCTGTACCAGGTTGAAGGGTAAAGGGGCTGTACCAGGTTGAAGGGTAAAGGGGCTGTACCAGGTTGAAGGGTCAAGGGGCTGTACCAGGTTGAAGGGTCAAGGGGCTGTACCAGGTTGAAGGGTAAAGGGTGTACCAGGTTGAAGGGTAAAGGGGCTGTACCAGGTTGAAGGGTAAAGGGGCTGTACCAGGTTGAAGGGTAAAGGGCTAAAGGGGCTGTACCAGGTTGAAGGTTGAAGGGTAAAGGGGTTGTACCAGGTTGAAGGGTAAAGGGGCTGTACCAGGTTGAAGGGTAAGGGCTGTACCAGGTTGAAGGGTAAAGGGTACCAGGTTGAAGGGGCTGTACCAGGTTGAAGGGGGCTGTAAAGGGGGGGTTGTACCAGGTTGAAGGGTGTAAGGTTGAGGGGGAGCTGTACCAGGTTGAAGGGTAAAGGGGGGGCTGTACCAGGTTGAAGGGTAAAGGGGCTGTACCAGGTTGAAGGGTAAAGGGGCTGTACCAGGTTGAAGGGTAAAGGGGCTGTACCAGGTTGAAGGGTCAAAGGGGCTGTACCAGGTTGAAGGGTAAAGGAGCTGTACCAGGTTGAAGGGGGGGCTGTACCAGGTTGAAGGGGTAAAGGGGCTGTACCAGGTTGAAGGGTAAAGGGGCTGTACCAGGTTGAAGGGTAAAGGGGCTGTACCAGGTTGAAGGGTAAAGGGGCTGTACCAGGTTGAAGGGTAAAGGGGCTGTACCAGGTTGAAGACCAGGTTGAAGGGGTAAAGGGGCACCAGGTTGAAGGGGTACCAGGTTGAAGGGTAAAGGGGCTGTACCAGGTTGAAGGCCCTAAAGGGGCTGTACCAGGTTGAAGGGTAAAGTGACTTGAAGGGTAAAGGGGCTGTACCAGGTTGAAGGGTAAAGAGGCTACCAGGTTTAAGACCAGGAGCTGTACCAGGTTGAAGGGTAAAGGGGCTGTACCAGGTTGAAGGGTAAAGGGCTGTACCAGGTTGAAGGGTAAAGGGGCTGTACCAGGTTGAAGGGTAAAGGGGCTGTACCAGGTTGAAGGGTAAAGGGGCTGTACCAGGTTGAAGGGTAAAGAGGCTGTACCAGGTTGAAGGGTAAAGGGGCTGTACCAGGTTGAAGGGTAAAGGGGCTGTACCAGGTTGAAGGGTAAAGGGGCTGTACCAGGTTGAAGGGTAAAGGGGCTGTACCAGGTTGAAGGGTAAGATGCTGTACCAGGTTGAAGGGTAAAGATGCTGTACCAGGTTGAAGGGTCAAACATTACTCTGAAGAAATATTCCATTACCAGGGACTTGTTTTCCCTACAGAACCCTATTCCCTATATAGTGCACTACTTTAGACCAGAACCCTATGGCACCCTATTCCCTATATAGTGCACTACTTTAGACCAGAACCCTATGGCACCCTATTCCCTATATAGTGCACTACTTTAGACCAGAGCCCTATGGCACCCTATTCCCTATATAGTGCACTACTTTAGACCAGAGCCCTCTGGCACCCTATTCCCTATATAGTGCACTACTTTAGACCAGAGCCCTATGGCACCCTATTCCCTATATAGTGCACTACTTTAGACCAGAGCCCTCTGGCACCCTATTCCCTATATAGTGCACTACTTTAGACCAGAGCCCTATGGCACCCTATTCCCTATATAGTGCACTACTTTAGACCAGAGCCCTATGGCACCCTATTCCCTATATAGTGCACTACTTTAGACCAGAGCCCTATGGCACCCTATTCCCTATATAGTGCACTACTTTAGACCAGAGCCCTATGGCACCCTATTCCCTATATAGTGCACTACTTTAGACCAGAGCCCTCTGGCACCCTATTCCCTATATCAATCACCATATTCTTATCGGCAGACTCAGTAGCCTCAGTTTTTCTGATAACTGCCTTGCCTGGTTCACCAACTACTTTGCAGACAGAGTTCAGTGTGTCAAATCGGAGGGCATATTGTCCGGACCTCTGGCAGTCTCTATGGGGGTGCCACAGGGTTCAATTCTCGACTCTTTTCTCTGTATATATCAATGAGGTCGCTCTTGCTGAGGGTGATTCCCTGATCCACCTCTACGCAGACGACACCATTCTGTATACTTCCGGCCCGTCCTTGAACAAACAAGCTTCAATGCCATACAACACTCCTTCCGTGGCCTCCAACTGCTCTTAAACGCTAGTAAAACCAAATGCATGCTTTTCAACCGTTCGCTGCCTGTACCCGCACGCCTGACTAGTATCACCACCCTGGATGGTTCCGAACTAGAATATGTGGACATCTATAAGTACCTAGGTGTCTGGCTAGACTGTAAACTCTCCTTCCAGACTCATATCAAACATCTCCAATCGAAAGTCTAATCTAGTCTGCTTTCTATTCCGCAACAAAGCCTCCTTCACTCACGCCGCCAAACTTACCCTAGTAAAACTGACTATCCTACCGATCCTCGACTTCGGCGATGTCATCTACAAAATGGCTTCCAATACTCTACTCAGCAAACTGGATGCAGTTTATCACAGTGCCATCCGTTTTGTTACTAAAGCACCTTATACCACCCACCACTGCGACCTGTATGCTCTAGTCGGCTGGCCCTCGCTACATATTCGTCGCCAGACCCACTGGCTCCAGGTCATCTACAAGTCCATGCTAGGTAAAGCTCTGCCTTCTCTCAGTTCACTGGTCACGATGGCAACACCCACCCGTAGCACGCGCTCCAGCAGGTGTATCTCACTGATCATCCCTAAAGCCAACACCTCATTTGGCCGCCTTTCGTTCCAGTACTCTGCTGCCTGTGACTGGAACGAATTGCAAAAATCGCTGAAGTTGGAGACTTTTTTCTCCCTCACCAACTTCAAACATCTGCTATCTGAGCAGCTAACCGATCTCTGCCGCTGTACATAGTCTATTGGTAAATAGCCCACCCAATTTTACCTACCTCTTCCCCATACTGTTTATATTTATTTACTTTTCTGCTCTTTTGCACACCAGTATCTCTACCTGTACATGACCATCTGATCATTTGTCACTCCAGTGTTAATCTGCTAAATTGTAATTATTCGCCCATCTCCTCATGCCTTTTGCACACAATGTATATAGACTCTTTTTCTTTTCTTCTACTGTGTTATTGACTTGTTTATTGTGTTATTGACTTGTTAATTGTTTACTCTATGTGTAACTCTGTGTTGTTGTCTGTTCACACTGCAATGCTTTATCTTGGCGAGGTCGCAGTTGCAAATGAGAACTTGTTCTCAACTAGCCTACCTGGTTAAATAAAGGTCAAAAATATATATGTAGTACACTACTTTAGACCAGAGCCAATGGCTCTGAACGAACTTTATTTGACTCTTTGCAAACTGGAATCAATACATCCTGAGGCTGCATTCATTGTAGCTGGGGATTTTAACAAGGCTAATCTGAAAACAAGACTTCCTAAAATGTATCAGCATATCGATTGCGCCACCAGGGCTGGCAAAACCTTGGATCACTGTTATTCTAACTTCCGCGACGCATATAAGGCATATAAAATATTCCCTAACCAGAAACCGTGGATTGATGGCAGCATTCGCATGAAACTGAAAGCGAGAACCACTGCTTTTAATCAGGGCAAGGTGACCGGAAACATGACCGAATACAAACAGTGCAGCTATTCCCTCCGCAAGGCTATCAAACAAGCTAAGCTTCAGTATAGAGACAAAGTAGAATCTCAATTCAAGGGCTCAGACACAAGAGGTATGTGGCAGGGTCTACAGTCAATCACGGACTATAAGAAGAAACCCAGCCCAGTCACGGACCAGGATGTCTTGCTCCCAGGCAGACAAAATAACTTTTTTGCCCGCTTTGAGGACAATACAGTGCCACTGACACGGCCTGCAACGGAAACATGCGGTCTCTCCTTCACTGCAGCCGAGGTGAGTAAAACATTTAAACGTGTTAAGCCGCACCCTCAGAGCATGCGCAGACCAGCTGGCTGGTGTGTTTACGGACATATTCAATCAATCCCTATACCAGTCTGCTGTTCCCACATGCTTCAAGAGGGCCACCATTGTTCCTGTTCCCAAGAAAGCTAAGGTAACTGAGCTAAACGACTACCGCCCCGTAGCACTCACTTCCGTCATCATGAAGTGCTTTGAGAGACTAGTCAAGGACCATATCACCTCCACCCTACCTGACACCCTAGACCCACTCCAATTTGCTTACCGCCCAAATAGGTCCACAGACAACGCAATCTCAACCACACTGCACACTGCCCTAACCCATCTGGACAAGAGGAATACCTATGTGAGAATGCTGTTCATCGACTACAGCTCGGCATTTAACACCATAGTACCTTCCAAGCTCGTCATCAAGCTCGAAACCCTGGGTCTCGACCCCGCCCTGTGCAAATGGGTACTGGACTTCCTGACGGGCCGCCCCCAGGTGGTGAGGGTAGGCAACAACATCTCCACCCCGCTGATCCTCAACACTGGGGCCCCATAAGGGTGCGTTCTGAGCCCTCTCCTGTACTCCCTGTTCACCCACGACTGCACGGCAACGCACGCCTCCAACTCAATCATCAAGTTTGCGGACGACAACAGTGGTAGGCTTGATTACCAACAACGACGAGACGGTCTACAGGGAGGAGGTGAGGGCCCTCGGAGTGTGGTGTCAGGAAAATAACCTCACACTCAACGTCAACAAAACTAAGGAGATGATTGTGGACTTCAGGAAACAGCAGAGGGAACATCCCCCTATCCACATCGATGGAACAGTAGTGGAGAGGGTAGTAAGTTTTAAGTTCCTCGGCATACACATCACAGACAAACTGAATTGGTCCACTCACACAGACAGCATCGGCAACTGCTCCGCCCACAACCGTAAGGCTCTCTCTCGTAAGGCCCTCTGAAGAGCCTTACGGTTGTGGGCGGAGCAGTTGCCGTACCAGGCGGTGTTACAGCCCGCCAGGATGCTCTCGATTGTGCATCTGTAGAAGTTTGTGAGTGCTTTTGGTGACAAGCCGAATTTCTTCAGCCTCCTGAGGTTGAAGAGGCGCTGCTGCGCCTTCTTCACGATGCTGTCTGTGAGTGCACAGCGTATCACTGGGGGCAAACTACCTGCCCTCCAGGACACCTACACCACCCGATGTTACAGGAAGGCCATAAAGATCATCAAGGACAACACCCACCCGAGCCACTGCCTGTTCACCCCGCTATCATTCAGAAGGCGAGGTCAGTACAGGTGCATCAAAGCTGGGACCGAGAGACTGAAAAACAGCTTCTATCTCAAGGCCATCAGACTGTTAAACAGCAACCACTAACATTGAGTGGCTGCTGCCAACACACTGACTCAACTCCAGCCACTTTAATAATGAGAATTGATGGGAAAGGATGTAAAATATATCACTAGCCACTTTAAACAATGCTACCTAATACAACGTTTACATACCCTACATTATTCATCTCATATGTATACGTATATACTGTACTCTATCATCTACTGCATCCTTATGTAATACATGTATCACTAGCCACTTTAACTGTGCCACTTTGTTTACATACTCATCTCATATGTATATACTGTACTCGATACCATCACTCATTCATATCTTTATGTACATATTCTTTATCCCCTTACACTGTGTATAAGAAATTAGTTTTGGAATTGTTAGTTAGATTACTTGTTGGTTTTTTTGTCGGAACTTGTCAGGTTTGTTTTTGCTCTCGGATAGAAGGGGGGGTACGGCGGTAATCAGGGTGATAGTTGGGTTCTCGAACTTCACTGGTGGAACATGTTTTTGTCTTTGTCTCTTTATATTTTCTCTGTCTCTGACTTGACCTTGTCCGGACCCTGCATAATGTAGCAGGCTCCAACCTGAAATCAGTGCATTCCCAGCTTCATATATTTCAACCTGGTAATGCACTGATTTCAGGTTGGAGCCTGCTACATTATAGGGGTGTCGGAACTGGAAGCACAAGCATTTCGCTACACTCGCATTAACATCTGCTAACCATGTGTATGTGACAAATAATATTTGATTTGAGCCCTATAGAACCCTATTCCCTATATAGTGCACTACTTTAGACCAGAGCCCCCAGCCCCCTTATCTATCCCTACCCCCAGCCCCCCTATGCCTACCCCCAACCCCCTTATCTATCCCTACCCCCAGCCCCCCTATGCCTACCCCCATCCCCCTATTCCTACCCCCAGCCCCCCTATGCCTACCCCCATCCCCCTATTCCTACCCCCAGCCCCCCTATGCCTACCCCCATCCCCCTATTCCTACCCCCAGCCCCCCTATGCCTACCCCCATCCCCCTATTCCTACCCCCATCCCCTTATTCCTACCCCCAGTCCCCTTATTCCTACCCCCAGTCCCCTTATTTCTACCCCCAGCCCCCTTATTTCTACACCCAGCCCCCTTATTTCTACCCCCAGCCCCCTTATTTCTACACCCAGCCCCCTATGCCTACCCCCATCCCCCTATTCCTACCCCCAGCCCCCTATGCCTACCCCCATCCCCCTATTCCTACCCCCATCCCCTTATTCCTACCCCCATCCCCTTATTCCTACCCCCAGTCCCCTTATTCCTACCCCCATCCCCTTATTCCTACCCCCAGTCCCCTTATTTCTACCCCCAGCCCCCTTATTTCTACACCCAGCCCCCCTATGCCTACCCCCATCCCCCTATTCCTACCCCCAGCCCCCCTATGCCTACCCCCATCCCCCTATTCCTACCCCCATCCCCTTATTCCTACCCCCAGTCCCCTTATTCCTACCCCCAGTCCCCTTATTTCTACCCCCAGCCCCCTTATTTCTACACCCAGCCCCCCTATGCCTACCCCCATCCCCCTATTCCTACCCCCATCCCCTTATTCCTACCCCCATCCCCCTATTCCTACCCCCATCCCCTTATTCCTACCCCCAGCCCCCTTATTCCTACCCCCAGCCCCCTTATTCCTACACCCAGCCCCCTTATTTCTACCCCCAGCCCCCTTATTCCTACCCCCATCCCCCTTATTCCTACCCCCAGTCCCCTTATTCCTACCCCCAGTCCCCTTATTCCTACCCCCAGTCCCCTTATTCCTACCCCCAGTCCCCTTATTCCTACCCCCAGTCCCCTTATTCCTACCCCCAGTCACCTTATTTCTACCCCCAGTCCCTTTATTCCTACCCCCAGTCCCTTTATTCCTACCCCCATCCCCCTTATTCCTACCCCCATCCCCCTTATTTCTACCCCCAGTCCCCTTATTCCTACCCCCAGCCCCCTTATTTCGACCCCCATCCCCCCTATCCCTACCCCCCTATACCTACCCCCATCCCCCCTATCCCTACCCCTCTTACTTAGAGGTTGTAAAATTATACCTCGGATGAATATATTCCTTCAACAACCATAAGACCCACAAATAATGTAATTATCTGATCTAAATAGTTGTACCTGCTTTTCTCGGGGTTCAAGATCTGAAAATGGCCTTTTGTTTTTGTAAAAAGAAAATGGACCAGAACCTTGCATAATGCCCATTCACTCATTAACAATCTCTCAAGCACAAGCCCACGTGCTTCGTGATTAGCCAGCTAATCTTTATATTTCAAGTTGAGCCAAATTGGCTCTATTTGCTCAGCTCACAAGGTAGAACAGTTGGATAGATATGAACACACCCGGTCTCATCTCCAACTGTTTCAACAGCATGCTAAACCTGTCCACTTTGTTCACATGTTCAAATCAACAAGCCTTGCTAATTTGTCAGAATGAGAATAAGTTGCCAATTTCTGATATAAATTGTGTTTTATGCTTATTGCACATTACTAAAACCAGACTAGACAGCTGGTATTACGGTCTTTGGCTAAAATTGCTATTAGCGGTTCGTGGTACAGCAATGCCACACACGAAAAACTGAGCACTCTATTTTCCAAAATAAAAGTTCATTGATACTCCCGTTTTTGTCATGTTTGACACTTAAAAAGTGTATCATTAGAAAGGTAAACAAAGGGGCTTCAACAAAGTACTGAGTAAAGGGTTGGAATACTTATAGAAAGTAGATATTTCCGTGTTATTTAAAATGTTTAAAAACAAACAAACAATACTAAAACCCTGTTTTTGCTTTGTCATTATGGATTTATGAGCAGCGGCGGGGGGGATGGGGGCGGACGACGACGACAAATTAATAATTTTTAGAGTAAGGTTGTAACGTAACAGCAATTGGGAAAAGTTGAAGGGGTCTGAATACCTTCAGAATGTATCGTATATAAACACAGTCTGCATCGTATATAAACACAGTCTGCATCGTATATAAACACAGTCTGCATCGTACATAAGCACAGTCTGCATCGTATATAAACACAGTCTGCATCGTATATAAACACAGTCTGCATCGTATATAAACACAGTCTGTCTCGTATATAAACACAGTCTGCATCGTACATAAGCACAGTCTGCATCGTACATAAGCACAGTCTGCATCGTACATAAACACAGTCTGCATCGTACATAAACACAGTCTGCATCGTATATAAACACAGTCTGCATCGTATATAAACACAGTCTGCATCGTATATAAACACAGTCTGCATCGTATATAAATACAGTCTGCATCGTATATAAACACAGTCTGCATCGTATATAAACACAGTCTGCATCGTATATAAACACAGTCTGCATCGTACATAAACACAGTCTGCATCGTATATAAACACAGTCTGCATCGTATATAAACACAGTCTGTCGTATATAAACACAGTCTATCGTATATAAACACAGTCTGCATCGTATATAAACACAGTCTGCATCGTATATAAACACAGTCTGCATCGTATATAATCACAGTCTGCATCGTATATAAACACAGTCTATCGTATATAAACACAGTCTGCATCGTATATAAACACAGTCTGCATCGTATATAAACACAGTCTGCATCGTATATAAACACAGTCTGCATCGTATATAAACACAGTCTGCATCGTATATAAACACAGTCTGCATCGTATATAAACACAGTCTGCATCGTATATAAACACAGTCTGCATCGTATATAAACACAGTCTGCATCGTATATAAACACAGTCTGCATCGTATATAAACACAGTCTGCATCGTATATAAACAGTCTGCATCGTATATAAACAGTCTGCATCGTATATAAACACAGTCTGCATCGTATATAAACACAGTCTATCGTATATAAACACAGTCTGCATCGTATATAAACACAGTCTATCGTATATAAACACAGTCTATCGTATATAAACACAGTCTGCATCGTATATAAACACAGTCTGTATCGTATATAAACAGTCTGTATCGTATATAAACACAGTCTATCGTATATAAACACAGTCTGCATCGTATATAAACACAGGCTGCATCGTATATAAACACAGTCTGCATCGTATATAAACACAGTCTGCATCGTATATAAACACAGTCTGCATCGTATATAAACACAGTCTGCATCGTATATAAACACAGTCTGCATCGTATATAAACACAGTCTGCATCGTATATAAACACAGAATGTATCGTATATAAACACAGTCTGCATCGTATATAAACACAGTCTGCATCGTATATAAACACAGCCTGCATCGTATATAAACACAGTCTGCATCGTATATAAACACAGTCTGCATCGTATATAAACACAGTCTGCATCGTATATAAACACAGTCTGCATCGTATATAAACACAGTCTGCATCGTATATAAACACAGTCTATCGTATATAAACACAGTCTGCATCGTATATAAACACAGTCTGCATCGTATATAAACACAGTCCGTCTCGTATATAAACACAGTCTGCATCGTATATAAACACAGTCTATCGTATATAAACACAGTCTGCATCGTATATAAAACACAGTCTGTATCGTATATAAACACAGTCTGTATCGTATATAAACACAGTCTGCATCGTATATAAACACAGTCTGCATCGTATATAAACACAGTCTGCATCGTATATAAACACAGTCTGCATCGTATATAAACACAGTCTGCATCGTATATAAACACAGTCTGCATCGTATATAAACACAGTCTGCATCGTATATAAACACAGTCTGCATCGTATATAAACACAGTCTGCATCGTATATAAACACAGTCTATCGTATATAAACACAGTCTGCATCGTATATAAACACAGTCTATCGTATATAAACACAGTCTGCATCGTATATAAACACAGTCTGCATCGTATATAAACACAGTCCGTCTCGTATATAAACACAGTCTATCGTATATAAACACAGTCTATCGTATATAAACACAGTCTGCATCGTATATAAGCACAGTCTGTATCGTATATAAACACAGTCTGTATCGTATATAAACACAGTCTGCATCGTATATAAACACAGTCTGCATCGTATATAAACACAGTCTGCATCGTATATAAACACAGTCTGCATCGTATATAAACACAGTCTGCATCGTATATAAACACAGTCTGCATCGTATATAAACACAGTCTGCATCGTATATAAACACAGTCTGCATCGTATATAAACACAGTCTGCATCGTATATAAACACAGTCTGCATCGTATATAAACACAGTCTATCGTATATAAACACAGTCTGCATCGTATATAAACACAGTCTATCGTATATAAACACAGTCTGCATCGTATATAAACACAGTCTGCATCGTATATAAACACAGTCTGCATCGTATATAAACACAGTCTGCATCGTATATAAACACAGTCTGCATCGTATATAAACACAGTCTGCATCGTATATAAACACAGTCTGCATCGTATATAAACACAGTCTGCATCGTATATAAACACAGTCTGCATCGTATATAAACACAGTCTGCATCGTATATAAACACAGTCTGCATCGTATATAAACACAGTCTGCATCGTATATAAACACAGTCTGCATCGTATATAAACACAGTCTGCATCGTATATAAACACAGTCTGCATCGTATATAAACACAGTCTGCATCGTATATAAACACAGTCTGCATCGTATATAAACACAGTCTGCATCGTATATAAACACAGTCTGCATCTGCATCGTATATAAACACAGTCTGCATCGTATATAAACACAGTCTATCGTATATAAACACAGTCTGCATCGTATATAAACACAGTCTGCATCGTATATAAACACAGTCTGCATCGTATATAAACACAGTCTGCATGGTATATAAACACAGTCTGCATCGTATATAAACACAGTCTGCATCGTATATAAACACAGTCTGCATCGTATATAAACACAGTCTGCATCGTATATAAGCACAGTCTGCATCGTATATAAACACAGTCTGCATCGTATATAAACACAGTCTGCATCGTATATAAACACAGTCTGCATCGTATATAAACACAGTCTGCATCGTATATAAACACAGTCTGCATCGTATATAAACACAGTCCGCATCGTATATAAACACAGTCCGCATCGTATATAAACACAGTCCGCATCGTATATAAACACAGTCCGCATCGTATATAAACACAGTCTATCGTATATAAACACAGTCTGCATCGTATATAAACACAGTCTGCATCGTATATAAACACAGTCTGCATCGTATATAAACACAGTCTGTATCGTATATAAACACAGTCTGCATCGTATATAAACACAGTCTACATCGTATATAAACACAGTCTGCATCGTATATAAACACAGTCTATAGTATATAAACACAGTCTGCATCGTATATAAACACAGTCTATCGTATATAAACACAGTCTGCATCGTATATAAACACAGTCTATCGTATATAAACACAGTCTGCATCGTATATAAACAGTCTGCATCGTATATAAACACAGTCTGTATCGTATATAAACACAGTCTGCATCGTATATAAACACAGTCTGCATCGTATATAAACACAGTCTGCATCGTATATAAACAGTCTGCATCGTATATAAACACAGTCTGCATCGTATATAAACACAGTCTGCATCGTATATAAACAGTCTGCATCGTATATAAACACAGTCTGCATCGTATATAAACACAGTCTGTTGTATATAAACACAGTCTGTCTCGTATATAAACACAGTCTGTTGTATATAAACACAGTCTGCATCGTATATAAACACAGTCTGCATCGTATATAAACACAGTCTGCATCGTATATAAGCACAGTCCGCATCGTATATAAACACAGTCCGCATCGTATATAAACACAGTCTATCGTATATAAACACAGTCTATCGTATATAAACACAGTCTGCATCGTATATAAACACAGTCTGCATCGTATATAAGCACAGTCCGCATCGTATATAAACACAGTCCGCATCGTATATAAACACAGTCTATCGTATATAAACACAGTCTATCGTATATAAACACAGTCTATCGTATATAAACACAGTCTGCATCGTATATAAACACAGTCTGCATCGTATATAAACACAGTCTGTCTCACTGTCTGTTCCAATGCTCTCTGTCCAATCACAGCTATTCATCCCGAGGTTGTGGGCAGATGGTACATAGTCAAATGTACATAGCCCACCTGTACATAGCTCATCTATAATTTAGCACAAACAACTACCTCTTCCCTACTGTATTTATTTATTTTGCTCCATTGCACCCCATTATTTTTATTTCTACTTTGCACATTCTTCCACTGCAAATCTACCATTCCAGTGTTTTACTTGCTATATTGTATTTACTTTGCCACCATGGCCTTTTTTTGCCTTTACCTCCCTTATCTCACCTCATTTGCTCACATCGTATATAGACTTGTTTATACTGTATTATTGACTGTATGTTTGTTTTACTCCATGTGTAACTCTGTGTTGTTGTATGTGTCGAACTGCTTTGCTTTATCTTGGCCAGGTCGCAATTGTAAATGAGAACTTGTTCTCAACTTGCCTACCTGGTTAAATAAAGGTGAAATAAATAAAAATAAATTAATAAATCAACCCTCAGATAGGACCTGATGAACTCGTCCACAACACTCTGTATTGGATCATACGGACTTTAAGTCGAAAATTAACCTGCACTTTCTATTTGGACTGGAATTAATGTCTGACTAATATCGATATGACACACGCCGTTTTCAAACAGAGAAGATGTTTTTCCGATTGAGTCGACCACCAGACTGTATGGAGTATGGATATTAAAAACAGCCACTGGGGGGGGCAGTAATTTGAGAAAGACAACATTATCATGACCTTGGCATTCATCCCCGGGATATGAGCAGCGTATACAGCCAGCCACTACACCATAAACAGAATATGAGCAGCGTATACAGCCAGCCACTACACCATAAACAGAATATGAGCAGCGTATACAGCCAGCCACTACACCATAAACAGAATATGAGCAGCGTACACAGCCAGCCACTACACTATAAACAGAATATGAGCAGCGTACGCAGCCAGCCACTACACTATAAACAGAATATGAGCTGTCAACGCAGCCAGCCACTACACTATAAACAGGCTATGAGCAGCGTACACAGCCAGCCACTATACTATAAACAGGTTATGAGCTGTCAACGCAGCCAGCCACCAGACTATAAACAGAATATGAGCAGCGTACACAGCCAGCCACTACACTATAAACAGGATATGAGCAGCGTACACAGCCAGCCACGACACTATAAACAGGATATGAGCAGCGTAAGCAGCCAGCCACTATACTACAAACAGGATATGAGCAGCGTAAGCAGCCAGCCACTACACTATAAATAGGATATGAGCAGCGTAAGCAGCCAGCCACTATACTACAAACAGGTTATGAGCAGCGTACACAGCCAGCCACCAGACTATAAACAGAATATGAGCAGCGTACACAGCCAGCCACCAGACAATAAACTGTATATGAGCTGCGTACGCAGACGGCCGCTACACTATAAACAGGATATGAGCTGCCTACACAGCCAGCCACTACACTATAAACAGGACCAAAAAACATCCCAGAGGAAAGAGAGAGGTTAGAGTCAGTCTGGCTGGGCAGAGTGGAGCTAGGGGTCTGGGACAGAGTGGAGCTAGGAGTCACTGAGGACAGAGTGGAGCTAGGGGTCTGGGACAGAGTGGAGCTAGGGGTCTGGGACAGAGTGGAGCTAGGGGTCTGGCTGGGCAGAGTGGAGCTAGGGCTCACTGAGGACAGAGTGGAGCTAGGGCTCACTGAGGACAGAGTGGAGCTAGGGCTCACTGAGGACAGAGTGGAGCTAGGGCTCACTGAGGACAGAGTGGAGCTAGGGGTCACTGAGGACAGAGTGGAGCTAGGGGTCACTGAGGACAGAGTGGAGCTAGGGGTCACTGAGGACAAAGAGAGGTCAGTCTGCATCTCAGATGGACCTCTATATAGTGCACTACTTTTGACCAGATCCCAGTTCAGAAGATCCCAGTTCAGAAGATCCCAGTTCAGAAGATCCCAGTTCAGAAGATCCCAGTTCAGAAGATCCCAGTTCAGAAGATCCCAGTTCTGAAGATCCCAGTTCTGAAGATCCCAGTTCAGAAGATCCCAGTTCAGAAGATCCCAGTTCAGAAGATCCCAGTTCAGAAGATCCCAGTTCAGAAGATCCCAGTTCTGAAGATCCCAGTTCAGAAGATCCCAGTTCAGAAGATCCCAGTTCAGAAGATCCCAGTTCAGAAGATCCCAGTTCAGAAGATCCCAGTTCAGAAGATCCCAGTTCAGAAGATCCCAGTTCTGAAGATCCCAGTTCAGAAGATCCCAGTTCAGAAGATCCCAGTTCAGAAGATCCCAGTTCAGAAGATCCCAGTTCAGAAGATCCCAGTTCAGAAGATCCCAGTTCAGAAGATCCCAGTTCAGAAGATCCCAGTTCTGAAGATCCCAGTTCAGAAGATCCCAGTTCTGAAGATCCCAGTTCAGATCCCAGTTCAGAAGATCCCAGTTCAGAAGATCCCAGTTCTGAAGATCCCAGTTCTGAAGATCCCAGTTCAGAAGATCCCAGTTCAGAAGATCCCAGTTCAGAAGATCCCAGTTCAGAAGATCCCAGTTCAGAAGATCCCAGTTCAGAAGATCCCAGTTCAGAAGATCCCAGTTCAGAAGATCCCAGTTCAGAAGATCCCAGTTCTGAAGATCCCAGTTCAGATCCCAGTTCAGATCCCAGTTCAGATCCCAGTTCAGAAGATCCCAGTTCAGAAGATCCCAGTTCAGATCCCAGTTCAGAAGATCCCAGTTCAGAAGATCCCAGTTCAGAAGATCCCAGTTCAGAAGATCCCAGTTCTGAAGATCCCAGTTCTGAAGATCCCAGTTCTGATCCCAGTTCAGATCCCAGTTCAGATCCCAGTTCAGAAGATCCCAGTTCAGAAGATCCCAGTTCTGAAGATCCCAGTTCTGAAGATCCCAGTTCTGAAGATCCCAGTTCAGAAGATCCCAGTTCAGAAGATCCCAGTTCTGAAGATCCCAGTTCAGAAGATCCCAGTTCAGAAGATCCCAGTTCTGAAGATCCCAGTTCTGAAGATCCCAGTTCAGAAGATCCCAGTTCAGAAGATCCCAGTTCAGAAGATCCCAGTTCAGAAGATCCCAGTTCAGAAGATCCTAGTTCTGAAGATCCCAGTTCAGAAGATCCCATTTCAGAAGATTCCAGTTCAGAAGATCCCAGTTCATCCCAGTTCAGAAGATTCCAGTTCAGAAGATTCCAGTTCAGAAGATCCCAGTTCAGAAGATCCCAGTTCAGAAGATCCCAGTTCTGAAGATCCCAGTTCTGAAGATCCCAGTTCAGATCCCAGTTCAGATCCCAGTTCAGATCCCAGTTCAGAAGATCCCAGTTCAGAAGATCCCAGTTCAGATCCCAGTTCAGATCCCAGTTCAGATCCCAGTTCAGAAGATCCCAGTTCTGAAGATCCCAGTTCTGAAGATCCCAGTTCTGATCCCAGTTCAGATCCCAGTTCAGATCCCAGTTCAGATCCCAGTTCAGATCCCAGTTCAGATCCCAGTTCAGATCCCTATGGATGCACTAGAACAGGATGTCATTCAGGACGCAGATGAAGAGTGAGGCTTGGATGACGAGGGGAAAGGAGAGAAGGGGAGTGGATCAGGTTGCAGCCTATGGAGCAAGAGGACAAAAGATAGCCTAGGGTGGGATCCAGCCCGACCCAGCCAGGTAGGAGGGATCCAGCCCGGCCCAGCCAGGTAGGAGGGATCCAGCCCGGCCCAGCCAGGTAGGAGGGATCCAGCCCAGCCCAGCAAGGTAGGAGGATCCAGCCCGACCCAGCCAGGTAGGAGGGATCCAGCCCGGCCCAGCCAGGTAGGAGGGATCCAGCCCGGCCCAGCCAGGTAGGAGGGATCCAGCCCGGCCCAGCCAGGTAGGAGGGATCCAGCCCGGCCCAGCCAGGTAGGAGGGATCCAGCCCGACCCAGCCAGGTAGGAGGGATCCAGCCCGGCCCAGCCAGGTAGGAGGGATCCAGCCCGGCCCAGCCAGGTAGGAGGGATCCAGCCCGGCCCAGCCAGGTAGGAGGCTGGCGAGAACAAAGACCTTCCTGTATAACAGCGGAGCCTTCTGTATAGCTCTTTACCTCCCAGAGAGACCAGGAGGTTAACACTGACACCCCCCCCCCGGCCAGGAGATTAACACTGACCGCCCCCCCACTGACCAGGAGGTTAACACTGACCGCCCCCCCCCCTGACCAGGAGGTTAACACTGACCACCCCCCTGACCAGGAGGTTAACACTGACCAGGAGATTAACACTGACCCCCCCCCCCCCTGACCAGGAGATTAACACTGACCACCAGGAGATTAACACTGACCCCCCTGACCAGGAGAGGAGACAGGAACCACTGCCTGCCCAGATATTAACATGGCTGAAGCTCGCGACATGTGACAGTGAGATTAGATAAAACAACTTGTTGATTGAAGTTTCTCCTTTTCCAGACTGCTGATAAGGTAAACTTGAACAGATGTATCAAGGCACGTAACACGGTTGGGTTCCCCCTTAAAAACAGAAACAGGGCAAAGGTTTCTGCTCTACGGGCCCTTTTGGCTACTTCCTGACTGATGAGCCCTTCAACAGGGCTACCCCTACCCCTGCCCTACCGACTGGAAACCCAACAGGCCAGCACTAACAGCTGGGGACATCAGAATCTAAGGAGGTTTCACAGGGACACGGTTGTTGAAGAGAGAGAGGCCTGCATTCTGTCTGTGTTTGAACCAGAGCCAAAAGGAAGGTGAATGTTTGAATGTGCAGGGACATGACTATACACATCTATCTGCCCCCATCTCCTACCCCCTTTCCCCCTCCTGTCGTCCACTCCTGTCCACCCCCCTCCTGTCGTCCACTCCTGTCCATCCCCCCTCCTGTCGTCAACTCCTGTCCACCCCCCCTCCTGTCGTCCACTCCTGTCCACCCCCCTTGAACTGAAACCCCAGGATAAGTGAAAGCAATATGGCGGTCTCCAACCTCCAGGACAGAGGATAGAAACAGAGTAGAGATATGCAGATACCTTGGACCGGAACTTCAATAAGCAGGGCTTGAACATGTGAAGCGTTGAATTGCAGTCCAGTCTAGATATATAGGAGGTGTGCTCTCCACCAGCCACAGCTAACTGAACCAAGGCGTTTGTTGACTCTCATCCAGTGAGCCGTTTAAGAAGTTATGGCTCTTGGTTGAACCTCTAGAGGAATGTCTGAGTCATACTTGGCTGAGAATGTACAACGGTGATACTGGTACTGAGTCAAAGGACTTCTGGACTCCCCCCCCTCTCTGACCTAGTGAGGAACCCCCCCCCCCCTCCTCCTCCTCTCTGTTCTAGTGAGGAACTGCCCCCCCCTCTCTGACCTAGTGAGGAACCCCCCCCTCCTCCCTCTCTCTGTCCTAGTGAGGAACCCCCCTCCTCCTCCTCTCTCTGTCCTAGTGAGGAACTGCCCCACCCTCTCTGACCTAGTGAGGAACCCCCCCCCCCTCCTCCTCCTCTCTGTCCTAGTGAGGAACTGCCCCCCCCTCTCTGACCTAGTGAGGAACCCCCCCCCCCTCCTCCTCTCTGTCCTAGTGAGGAACTGCCCCCCCCCCCCTCCTGTCCTAGTGAGGAACCCCCCTCCTCCTCCTCTCTGTCCTAGTGAGGAACTGCCCCCCCTCTCTGTCCTAGTGAGGAACTGTCCCCCCCCCTCTCTGTCCTAGTGAGGAACTGCCCCCCCCCTCCTCCTCTCTGTCCTAGTGAGGAACTGCCCCCCCCCTCTCTGACCTAGTGAGGAACCCCCCTCCTCCTCCTCTCTCTGTCCTAGTGAGGAACTGCCCCCCCCTCTCTGTCCTAGTGAGGAACCCCCCTCCTCCTCCTCTCTGTCCTAGTGAGGAACTGCCCCCCCTCCTCTCTGTCCTAGTGAGGAACTGCCCCCCCCCCCCTCTCTGTCCTAGTGAGGACCCCCCTCCTCCTCCTCTCTCTGTCCTAGTGAGGAACGCCACCCCCCCTCTCTGTCCTAGTGAGGACCCCCCCCTCTCTGTCCTAGTGAGGAACTACCCCCCCTCCTCCTCTCTCTGTCCTAGTGAGGAACTGCCCCCCCCCTCTCTGTCCTAGGGAGGAACTGCCCCCCCCCCTCTCTGTCCTAGTGAGGAACTGCCCCCCCCCCCCTCTCTGTCCTAGTGATACGGTACATGGTACACTGTACACGGTACAAAGTACATGGTATACGGTACATGGAGTATGGTACATGGCACACTGTACACAGTACATGGTATATGGTACACGGCACACGGTACATGGTACATGGCACACTGTACACAGTACATGGTATATGGTACACGGCACACGGTATACGGCACACGGTACACGGTATACGGTACAAGGTACACGGCACATGGTACACAGTACACGGCACATGACACACTGACACACGGTACATGGCATACGGTACATGGTACACAGTATGTGGTACATGATACACAGTGTGTGGCACATGGTACATGGTATATGGTGCATTGTATATAGTACTTGGTATACGGTACACAGTATGTGGTACATGGTATATGGTACATGGGACATGGTATATGGTACACAGTATGTGGTACACAGTACATGGTACATGGTACACAGTATATGGTACATGGGACATGGTATATGGTACATGGTACATTATATTTGGTACAGTGCATTCACAAAGTATTTCCTCATTTTGTTACGTCAGTCTTATTCTAAAATGTATTAAAGTTTTTTTTTATCATCAATGACATCACAGCACCCCATAATGACATCACAGCACCCCATAATGACATCACAGCACCCCATAATGACATCGCAGCACCCCATAATGACATCGCAGCACCCCATAATGACATCGCAACAGCCCATAATGACATCTCAACAGCCCATAATGACATCTCAACAGCCCATAATGACATCTCAACAGCCCATAATGACATCTCAACACCCCATAAGTTCAATTTTGTTTATCATGGTCTCAAGAGTCCTTTAGGTGCCTTTTGGCAAAATCCAAGCAGGCTGCCATGTGCCTTTCACTGATGGCTTCTGTCTGCCACTCCACCATAAAAGCCTGATTGGTGTAGTGCTGCAGAGATGGTTGTCATTCTGGAAGGGTCTGAATACTTATGTAAATAAGGTATTTCTGTTTTATATTTTGAATAAAATGTTCAAAATTGATAAAAGCCTGTTTTTGCTTTGTCGTTACGGGGTACTCTGATGTCGTTACGGGGTACTGCGGTGTCGTTACGGGGTACTGCGGTGTCGTTACGGGGTACTGCGGTGTCGTTACGGGGTACTGCGGTGTCGTTACGGGGTACTGCGGTGTCGTTACGGGGTACTGCGGTGTCGTTACGGGGTACTGCGGTGTCGTTACGGGGTACTGCGGTGTCGTTACGGGTACTGCGGTGTCGTTACGGGTACTGCGGTGTCGTTACGGGGTACTGCGGTGTCGTTACGGGTACTGCGGTGTCGTTACGGGGTACTGCGATGTCGTTACGGGGTACTGCGGTGTCGTTACGGGGTACTGCGGTGTCGTTACGGGGTACTGCGGTGTCGTTACGGGTACTGCGGTGTCGTTACGGGTACTGCGGTGTCGTTACGGGTACTGCGGTGTCGTTACGGGGTACTGCGGTGTCGTTACGGGGTACTGCGGTGTCGTTACGGGGTACTGCGGTGTCGTTACGGGTACTGCGGTGTCGTTACGGGTACTGCGGTGTCGTTACGGGGTACTGCGGTGTCGTTACGGGTACTGCGGTGTCGTTACGGGTACTGCGGTGTCGTTACGGGGTACTGCGGTGTCGTTACGGGGTACTGCGGTGTCGTTACGGGTACTGCGGTGTCGTTACGGGGTACTGCGGTGTCGTTACGGGTACTGCGATGTCGTTACGGGGGTACTGCGGGCATGTGGTGTCGTTACGGGGTACTGCGGTGTCGTTACGGGTACTGCGGTGTCGTTACGGGTACTCTGGTGTCGTTACGGGGTACTGCGGTGTCGTTACGGGGTACTGCGGTGTCGTTACGGGGTACTGCGATGTCGTTACGGGGCACTGCGATGTCGTTACGGGGTACTGCGATGTCGTTACGGGGTACTGCGATGTCGTTATGGGGTACTGCGGTGTCGTTACGGGTACTGCGGTGTCGTTACGGGGTACTGCGGTGTCGTTACGGGGTACTGCGGTGTCGTTACGGGGTACTGCGATGTCATTATGGGGTACTGCGGTGTCGTTATGGGGTACTGCGGTGTCGTTACGGGGTACTGCGGTGTCGTTTTACGGGGGTACTGCGGTGTCGTTACGGGGTACTGCGGTGTCGTTACGGGTACTGCGGTGTCGTTACGGGGTACTGCGGTGTCGTTACGGGGTACTGCGGTGTCGTTACGGGGTACTGCGGTGTCGTTACGGGGTACTGCGGTGTCGTTACGGGGTACTGCGGTGTCGTTACGGGGTACTGCGATGTCGTTACGGGGTACTGCGGTGTCGTTACGGGGTACTGCGGTGTCGTTACGGGGGACTGCGGTGTCGTTACGGGGTACTGCGGTGTCGTTACGGGGTACTGCGGTGTCGTTACGGGGCACTGCGGTGTCGTTACGGGGCACTGCGATGTCGTTACGGGGTACTGCGGTGTCGTTACGGGGTACTGCGATGTCGTTACGGGGTACTGCGATGTCATTATGGGGTATGGTGATGTCATTATGGGGTACTGTGATGTCATTATGGGGTACTGTGATGTCATTATGGGGTACTGTGATGTCATTATGAGGTATGGTGATGTCATTATGGGGTACTGTGATGTCATTATGGGGTACTGTGATGTCATTATGGGGTACTGTGATGTCATTATGGGGTACTGTGATGTCATTATGGGGTACTGTGTGTAGATTAAATGAGGAAAACATTTTTTTATCCATTTTAGGATAAGGCTGTAATGTAACAAAATGTGGGAAAAGCCAAGGGGTCTAAATATACGTTATACTGCCCAAACCCCAGGCAGTATAACAGTGGTTGTCTTGAAAAGGGGAGAATGAGCTTTCTAAAAATGGCAGAAGTATTAAAGTATAAAAATAAATAAAAAGAGTTCCTAACGGGGCGTGTTTGTTTGTTTTACCCTCCAGCATTTATTTCTCTCATCGGTAAAAAAAAGCAGCCGCAAAAATGACTCGCAAGATGCGGCAACACAGATGAACGAATAACAATAGATTTATTATATACACATAGCTTCTTATGTGACCAGAGAAACAACAAAAAATGTGCTTAGGCCTACACGAAAGTAAGAGAGAGGAGTAAACGTTGAGGTTTCTAGACAAGTTGAGGTTAGTCCCAAGTGAAAAGTCCTGGCTTCACTTCAAAAGATTAACAAGTGACTGAAGATACTTTAAAAAAAAGACCACCTGGGAGCTGTCTGGGAGCTGTCTGGGACCTGGGACCTGTCTGGGACCTGGGACCTGTCTGGGACCTGTCTGGGACCTGTCTGGGAGCTGTCTGGGACCTGTCTGGGAGCTGTCTGGGAGCTGTCTGGGACCTGTCTGGGAGCTGTCTGGGAGCTGTCTGGGAGCTGTCTGGGACCTGTCTGGGACCTGTCTGGGACCTGTCTGGGAGCTGTCTGGGACCTGGGAGCTGTCTGGGACCTGTCTGGGACCTGTCTGGGACCTGTCTGGGACCTGTCTGGGACCTGGGAGCTGTCTGGGACCTGTCTGGGACCTGGGAGCTGTCTGGGACCTGTCTGGGAGCTGTCTGGGACCTGTCTGGGAGCTGTCTGGGACCTGTCTGGGAGCTGTCTGGGACCTGTCTGGGAGCAGTCTGGGACCTGTCTGGGAGCTGTCTGGGACCTGTCTGGGACCTGTCTGGGACCTGTCTGGGACCTGTCTGGGACCTGGGAGCTGTCTGGGACCTGTCTGGGAGCTGGGAGCTGTCTGGGACCTGTCTGGGAGCTGGGACCTGTCTGGGACCTGTCTGGGACCTGTCTGGGACCTGGGAGCTGTCTGGGATCTGTCTGGGACCTGGGAGCTGTCTGGGACCTGTCTGGGACCTGGGAGCTGTCTGGGACCTGTCTGGGAGCTGTCTGGGAGCTACCTGGGAGCTGTCTGGGACCTGTCTGGGACCTGGGAGCTGTCTGGGACCTGTCTGGGACCTGTCTGGGACCTGGGAGCTGTCTGGGACCTGTCTGGGACCTGGGAGCTGTCTGGGACCTGTCTGGGACCTGGGAGCTGTCTGGGACCTGTCTGGGAGCTGGGAGCTGTCTGGGAGCTGTCTGGGAGCTGTCTGGGACCTGTCTGGGACCTGTCTGGGACCTGTCTGGGACCTGTCTGGGACCTGGGAGCTGTCTGGGACCTGTCTGGGACCTGTCTGGGACCTGTCTGGGACCTGTCTGGGACCTGGGAGCTGTCTGGGACCTGTCCGGGACCTGGGAGCTGTCTGGGACCTGGGAGCTGTCTGGGACCTGGGACCTGTCTGGGACCTGGGACCTGTCTCGGACCTGGGACCTGTCTGGGACCTGTCTGGGACCTGGGAGCTGTCTGGGACCTGGGAGCTGTCTGGGACCTGGGAGCTGTCTGGGACCTGGGAGCTGTCTGGGACCTGTCTGGGAGCTGGGAGCTGTCTGGGAGCTGTCTGGGAGCTGTCTGGGACCTGTCTGGGACCTGTCTGGGACCTGTCTGGGACCTGTCTGGGACCTGGGAGCTGTCTGGGACCTGTCTGGGACCTGGGAGCTGTCTGGGACCTGGGACCTGTCTGGGACCTGGGACCTGTCTGGGACCTGGGACCTGTCTGGGACCTGGGACCTGTCTGGGACCTGTCTGGGACCTGGGAGCTGTCTGGGACCTGGGAGCTGTCTGGGACCTGGGAGCTGTCTGGGACCTGGGAGCTGTCTGGGACCTGGGAGCTGTCTGGGACCTGGGAGCTGTCTGGGACCTGGGAGCTGTCTGGAACCTGGGAGCTGTCTGGGACCTGGGAGCTGTCTGGGACCTGGGAGCTGTCTGGAACCTGGGAGCTGTCTGGGACCTGTCTGGGACCTGGGAGCTGTCTGGGACCTGTCTGGGACCTGGGAGCTGTCTGGGACCTGTCTGGGACCTGGGAGCTGTCTGGGACCTGGGAGCTGTCTGGGACCTGGGAGCTGTCTGGAACCTGTCTGGGACCTGGGAGCTGTCTGGAACCTGGGAGCTGTCTGGGACCTGGGATCTGATTAAACTGCACAACTGGGACCTAAATTCTGCCAAAAACTGGGATTGCTGAAATATGGGACCTGGGAATATGATTAGACAAACCTGTATGGGACCTGGGAAATGTCCATTAGTCTCATGTGGAATTCTCAACCAGTCACATTTTCGTAGGTGAAAATGTAAACATAATTTGCAATAGCCGTCTCCTTGTTATCGTCAAGAGTTTTATTCAGGAAAAATAGGTTTGTTGATTGAGTCAAAGCAATTTATGGTACATTAGCATGTGTTTGGGACCTGGGAGGGTCTGGAACCTGGGAGTGGTTAGGACGTGGGAGGTGTCTGGGACCTGGTGGTTGGACCTGTAGAGGCGGTCTGGGAGCCTGGGAGTGGTTGGGAGCTGTCTGGGAGGCAGGGTAGCCTAGTGGTTAGAGCTGCCAAAGGCGGCAGGGTAGCCTGTAGTGGTTAGACAAACGTAGACGGTCAGGGTAGCCTAGTGGTTCTGGGAACCAGTCAGAGGCGGCAGGGTAGCCTA
This sequence comes from Oncorhynchus masou masou, assembly GCF_036934945.1. Taxonomy (NCBI): domain Eukaryota; kingdom Metazoa; phylum Chordata; class Actinopteri; order Salmoniformes; family Salmonidae; genus Oncorhynchus; species Oncorhynchus masou. The sequence continues at coordinate 98,053,249 of NC_088242.1, forward strand.
GTGGTTAGGAGCGTAGAGGCGTCAGGGTTTTAGCCTAGTGGTTAGGCGTAGATTGCGGCAAAGTAGCCTAGTGGTTAGCATGCGTTTGGCGGCAGGGTAGCCTAGTGGTTAGAGCGTAGAGGCGGCAGGGTAGCCTAGTGGTTAGAGCGTAGAGGCGGCAGGGTAGCCTAGTGGTTAGAGCGTAGAGGCGGCAGGGTAGCCTAGTGGTTAGAGCGTAGAGGCGGCAGGGTAGCCTAGTGGTTAGAGCGTAGAGGCGGCAGGGTAGCCTAGTGGTTAGAGCGTAGAGGCGGCAGGGTAGCCTAGTGGTTAGAGTGTAGAGGCGGCAGGGTAGCCTAGTGGTTAGAGTGTAGAGGCGGCAGGGTAGCCTCGTGGTTTGAGTGTAGAGGCGGCAGGGTAGCCTAGTGGTTAGAGTGTAGAGGCGGCAGGGTAGCCTCATGGTTAGAGTGTAGAGGCGGCAGGTAGCCTAGTGGTTAGAGTGTAGAGGTGACAGGGTAGCCTAGTGGTTAGAGCGTTGGTCCAGTAACTGAAAGGTTGCTGGATCAAATCCACGAGCTGACAAGGTAAAAATCTGTTGTTCTACCCCTGAGCAAGGCCGTTTAACCCACTGTTCCCCGGTAGGCCGTCATTGTAAAATAATGATTTGTTCTTAACTGACTTGCCTAGTTAAATAAAGGTTAAATATATATGAAAAATCACCTCCTTGAGTCAATACATGTTAGAATCACCTTTGGCAGCGATTACAGCTGTGAGTCTTTCTGAGTCTAAGAGCTTTCCACACCTGGATTGAACAAAATATGCACATTATTATGCGTTTTAAATCTTCAAGCTCTGTCATGTTGATCGTTGATCATTGGTAGACAGCCATTTTTACAAGTCTTTGCCATAGATTTTCAAGCAGATTTAACTAAACTAGTCCACTCAGAAACATAAAATATCATCTTGGTAAGCAACTCCAGTGTATATTCGGCCTTGTGTTTTAGCTTATTGTCCTGCTGAAAGGTGAATTTGTCTTCCGAGTGTTGGAAAGCAGACTGAACCAGGTTTTCCAATAGGATTTTGTCTGTGTTTACCTCTATGCCATGATGCAGCCACCATTACACGAAAATAAGGAGAGTGGTACTCTGAAGTGTTGTGTTGGTGTTGGATTTAACTTAACATATTCAGGACATAAAAGGTTAATTTCTTATGTATACCAATCCTGTGACATTATTTTATATGATTTTAAAGTAGGAAGAAAATAATTGAACTTAGCTGAATAAAATAGAAATTATATTTTTCCCCATTTTGGTGCAGTGCGCATATGAAGTGGCTATGTTGAGCGTTAAAGTGATCATTTGAAACAGGTCCTCTACGCTAGATTTAGAGTTTCTTGGCAACTTCAGTTGCGAATGATACAAAACCGGTTGCGAATGATAGAAATCAACACACGTATGAGCTGCTGTATGACGAGACGACAGGCTATCGAAGGTTGCACACGCTGTTCTCCCATCAAGTTATCATATTTTCACCCGTCAGAATATTCTCGATTTCATCTCGTCTTTACTAACATGTAAAAATGACTTTGGATTTAGAAAATGGCGCATTATCAAAATGGGCAAAAGGACGCAACTCGTTTTCCCGTCGGTCCGTTTTGTAGGCTACGTCGGATTTATACAAATTCAAAAGTTTTGAATCCCGCGTTGTTTTGCGTATCAATTCGTACCCCACGTGCCATGGAATGGGTACACCGAAAATCTCTACCCAACTATTTTGCAATTTATAATGGCACAGCTGTCAGTTTTTTTGGTCCTTAAAATGAATTTGGTATACGTTTATATTTATCACACTTAGGATACATGTTGATTATTTGTTTATTTTCAAGGAGCTTGTTCAACTTTCTTGTTAAAATATCAAGGAAAACATTTCCAGTTTACTCCATATTTGAGAAGGTTTGAACCTTCAAACAGTGTGTATGCAGGTGCTTTTAAGCAATAGACCAACATAGCTACTGTAGCAGGTCAAAGCTGTGTGCTGGAAAACCTTGGTAGGGCATGGGTGGAGTAGGCAGGTAGAGCATGGGTGGAGTAGGCAGGTAGAGCATGGGTGGAGTAGGCATCGTGGTGCTGTAAAACCTTGGTAGAGCATGGGTGGAGTAGGCATCGTGGTGCTGTAAAACCTTGGTAGAGCATGGGTGGAGTAGGCATTGTGGTGCTGTAAAACCTTGGTAGAGCATGGGTGGAGTAGGCATCGTGGTGCTGTAAAACCTTGGTAGAGCATGGGTGGAGTAGGCATCGTGGTGCTGTAAAACCTTGGTAGAGCATGGGTGGAGTAGGCATCGTGGTGCTGTAAAACCTTGGTAGAGCATGGGTGGAGTAGGCATCGTGGTGCTGTAAAACCTTGGCAGAGCATGGGTGGAATAGGCATCGTGGTGCTGTAAAACCTTATGGTAGAGCATGGGTGGAGTAGGCATCAGTGGTGCTGTAAAACCTTGGTAGAGCATGGGTGGAGTAGGCATCATGGTGCTGTAAAACCTTGGTGGAGCATGGGTGGAGTAGGCATCGTGGTGCTGAAAACGGCTTGGTAGGAGCATGGGTGGAGTAGGCATCGTGGTGCTGTTGGTGAGGCGGCTTGGCGAGGCTAGGTGAGCTTGGTAGAGCATGGGTGGAGTAGGCATCGGGTGCTGTAAGGCAGGTTGGTGGCGGCTCGGTGAGCGGCTAGCGGCTATGGGTGGTGGCATTGTGGTGCGGCTAGGTGCGAGGCGGCGGCCTGCTAGGTGCTGAACCAACCTTGGCGAGAGGCCTTGGTGAGCGCATGGGTGGAGGTGAACATAAATCAGGTGCTGGAAACAACTAGGTAGAGCATGGTTGGTGAGTAGGTGATCGTGGTGCTGTGAAACCTTGGTAGAGCTGATGGGTGGCTAGGCGAGGCTGGCGGCAGTTCAGGCGTTGGTGCTGTAAAACCTTGGTAGAGCATGGGCTTGGTGAGGCTTAACAAAAGGCGGCAGGTGAGGCTGTGAAACCTTGGTAGAGCATGGGTGGAGGCTAGGCAGGTGAACGAGGTGGCTTGGTAAAACGGCTTGGTAGAGCTTGGTGATGGGGTGAGCGGCTAGGTGGGCAGTGGTGGCTGGTGAGGCGGCGGGTGAAAACCTTGGTGAGCCTGGCTGGGTGAGGCGGCTGGTTGTGTTGCAAGGTCTCCAAATGGAAAAACATTTAGCTGAACATACGGAGACAGGACTGGTTGTTTGTGGCTTTGACCGTGAGGTGAACAGGCTTCAGCTAAGTGGTGGCACACTGCATTACCAAAAGGCTAAATATGGATTGTTTTCTCACACAAAGAGCAAGCACGTGTGTCTGTGTGTGTGTGTGTGTGTGTGTGTGTGTGTGTGTGTGTGTGTTATGTGATGGCTGTTGAACAGCCAAAGTACAGATGGCTTGGGCTAGTTGGTGGTGGCGGCTTGGTGAGGCAGCTAGGTGAGGCGGCTAGGTGGTTGGTGAGGGCGGCTAGGTGAGGCGAGGCGGCTTGGCGAGGCGGCTAGGTGGTGAGGAGGCAGGTGGCTGGTGAGGCGGCTAGGCGAGGCAGGTTGGTAGGTGAGCGGCTAGGTGGCTTGGTGGCGGCTAGCGAGGCAGGTTGGTAGGCTTGGCTAGGTGAGGCGGCTGCTGGTGAGGCGGCTTGAGGCAGGTTGGTGGCGGCTAGGCGGCGGCTTGGTTGAGGCGGCGGCTAGGTGAGGCGGCTAGGTGAGGCGGCTAGGTGAGCGAGGCGGCAGGTTGGTGAGGCAGGTTGGCGGGTGAGGCGGCTTGGTGAGGCAGGTTGGTGAGGCGGCTAGGCGAGGCAGGTTGGTGAGGCGGCTAGGCGAGGCAGGTTGGTGAGGCGGCTAGGTGAGGCAGGCTGGTGAGGCGGCTAGGCAAGGCGGCTAGGTGAAGCGGCTTGGCGAGGCGCGGCTTGGTGAGCGGCTAGGCGAGGCGCCAGGTGCTAGGCTGGCTGGCTAGGCGCAGGCAGGCTAGGTGAGGCAGGTTGGTGAGGCTGCTAGGTGAAGCGGCGGTTGTAGGTGAGGCGGCTTGGCGAGGCGCGGCGAGGTCTCCAAAATAGAAAAAGAGTTTACTGAACCAACGGAGACAGGACTGGTTGTTTGTGGCTTCACCCTGAGGTGAACAGGCTCATTTAAGTGGTGGCACACTGCAACCCTTCTCGGCTAAATATGGATTGTTTTCACACACGAGAGCAAGCACGTGTGTGTGTGTGTGTGTGTGTGTGTGTGTGTGTGTGTGTGTGTGTGTGTGTGTGTGTGTGTGTGTGTGTGTGTTGAACAGCCAAAGCATAGATGGCTGGTCTGTTTGTATGTGTATTCCTTAAGGTCAAACGTTTGTATCTGGTATTTAGGCCCACGCTATTTCCTAACAGGAAATTGCCTCGATGAGATGTTCACACGCATGCTAGAGCTTTTTGGTGCCCATCTGAATGTTCCACAGTCTCAATCACTCTCCCAAGTGGCGCAGCGGTCTAAGGCAATGCATATCACTACAGTCCCTGGTTCAAATCCAGGCTGTATCACATCCGGCCGTGATTGGGAATCCCATAGGGCGGCGCACAATTGGCCCGTCATTGTCCGGGTTTGACCGGGTTGTGATTGTTATTAAATATATATACATATATCTCTTCATATATTTATATATACACATTTAATAAGTAATACGTATATATATTTAAAATAATCCATACGTAGAATAAAAGGCTGCAAAAAAATAAAACTACACAGAAATTGGATCATATATTCAACGACGGCATTTCCTCATTCACATAATAAAAAATGATTCAAAAACAAAGTTAATCTTTACTTCCTACACGTACTAACAGAACACTGACAGAAAGAAGCATCCAATGAGGATTGAGTATTACTAACCGTACAAATAAAAACAGGCTGTCCCGGTTTAAAAACAAGGAGAGCCCGGAGTGCATCTTTCTTCACAACTTCGGCTTCACCAAATTGCACCCTATTTCCCTATGAGTGATTCCATATGAAACCAGACCAAAACAGTACCATGACTTGGGTGTTTTTCACAAAATTTAATCCCACAGAAAAAGGTCCTTTTGGAGCCAGGCTTGTTGACATATCTGACATTTCTATCTAAAAACATAATTGGGAAATAATGTATAAAAGCTGGAATATTTATGGCATTTTGGTCTTAACCAGACCTCCTTTAAAGAAGAACTTTAAATGGAGAAAAAAATATATGTTTATAGAAAACCAGATGTTTTAGACATAGTTATAGTGAAACATAAATTCTGGACTTCATTTTGACAGTTTGTTACAAAAACTGATATATACTATAGGTGTTTTAGTAGTAAATGTAGCTATTTTGGCCCCTAGTAGTACAGCTGCTCTGCACCGTAAGGTCATCCCAAGGGAGGGGTTCGGTATATAAAATACCCGCTCTTCTAGATTTAAAAAAAAAACAGTGTGCAGCAATGGTCTTGGTACACTGCTCAAAAAAATAAAGGGAACAATAAAATAACACATCCTAGATCTGAATGAATGAAATATTCTTATTAAATACTTTTTTCTTTACATAGTTGAATGTGCTGACAACAAAATCACACAAAAAGTATTAATGGAAATCAAATTTATCAACCATGGAGGTCTGGATTTGGAGTTACACTCAAAATTAAAGTGGAAAACCACACTACAGGCTGATCCAACTTTGATGTAATGTCCTTAAAACAAGTCAAAATGAGGCTCAGTAGAGTGTGTGTGGCCTCCACGTGCCTGTATGACCTCCCTACAACACCTGGGCATGCTCCTGATGAGGTGGCGGATGGTCTCCTGAGGGATCTCCTCCCAGACCTGGACTAAAGCATCCGCCAACTCCTGGACAGTCTGAGGTGCAACGTGGCGTTGGTGGATGGAGCGAGACATGATGTCCCAGATGTGCTCAATTGGATTCAGGTCTGGGGAACGGGCGGGCCAGTCCATAGCATCAATGCCTTCCTCTTGCAGGAACTGCTGACACTCCAGCCACATGAGGTCTAGCATTGTCTTGCATTAGGAGGAACCCAGGGCCAACCACACCAGCATATGGTCTCACAAGGGGTCTGAGGATCTCATCTCGGTAGCTAATGGCAGTCAGGCTACCTCTGGCGAGCACATGGAGGGCTGTGCGGCCCCCCAAAGAAATGCCACCCCACACCATGACTGACCCACCGCCAAACCGGTCATGCTGGAGGATGTTGCAGGCAGCAGAACGTTCTCCACGGCATCTCTAGACTGTCACATGTGCTCAGTGTGAACCTGCTTTCATCTGTGAAGAGCACAGGGCGCCAGTGGCGAATTTGCCAATCTTGGTGTTCTCTGGTAAATGCCAAACGTCCTGCACGGTGTTGGGCTTTAAGCACAACTCCCACCTGTGGACGTCGGGCCTGCATACCACCCTCATGGAGTCTGTTTCTGACCGTTTGAGCAGACACATGCACATTTGTGGCCTGCTGGAGGTCATTTTGCAGGGCTCTGACAGTGCTCCTCCTACGGTAGGAGGTAGCGGTCCTGCTGCTGGGTTGTTGGCCTCCCCCACGTCTCCTGATGTACTGTCCTGTCTCCTGGTAGCGCCTCCATGCTCTGGACACTACGCTGACAGACACAGCAAACCTGGCAGCAACCCCAGCATGGGCTAGCAAGCCAGCCAACCAGCATACCCAGCTAGACTATCAAGCCAGCCAACCAGCATACCCAGCTAGACTATCAAGCCAGCCAACCAGCATACCCAGCTAGACTATCAAGCCAGCCAACCAGCATACCCAGCTAGACTATCAAGCCAGCCAACCATCTAGCCAGCCAACCAGCATACCCAGCTAGACTATCAAGCCAGCCAACCAGCATACCCAGCTAGACTATCAAGCCAGCCAACCAGCATACCCAGCTAGACTATCAAGCCAGCCAACCAGCATACCCAGCTAGACTATCAAGCCAGCCAACCAGCATACCCAGCTAGACTATCAAGCCAGCCAACCAGCATACCCAGCTAGACTATCAAGCCAGCCAACCAGCATACCCAGCTAGACTATCAAGCCAGCCAACCAGCATACCCAGCTAGACTATCAAGCCAGCCAACCAGCATACCCAGCTAGACTATCAAGCCAGCCAACCAGCATACCCAGCTAGACTATCAAGCCAGCCAACCAGCATACCCAGCTAGACTATCAAGCCAGCCAACCAGCATACCCAGCTAGACTATCAAGCCAGCCAACCAGCATACCCAGCTAGACTATCAAGCCAGCCAACCAGCATACCCAGCTAGGCTAGCAAGCCAGCCAGCATACCCAGCTGGGCTAGCCAGCCAACCAACATACCCAGCTAGGCTAGCAAGCCAGCCAGCCAACATACCCAGCTAGACTAGCAAGCTAGCTAACATACGCAAGCTAGCTAACATTAGGTTACCTGTGCCAATTTAATGACTAGTTAGCTAATAGCAAGCTGACAACAATGGAAATGTCCACGTTAGGTAACTATCCAGTCTAATAGAGATCAATACAATCAGTGGGGCGGTTCAACTGCGTACGGTTGTGGATTTTGTTGTAGATGGTACAGAATCTAATTTCACCAACATGTGCTTCCAACCCCAAGCTTTGCACTTTGTAAATTGACCAAAACATTTACAAGCTGATGGCTTAGATTGGTCAATTTACAGTAAGCATGGTATAAAACAATTAGATAGTGTTTGAATGCAAGGTAAAATGAGGAACACAAGAGTGCCTTTTTTGGTTACTATTCGGGGTTCCCGAGTGGTGCAGCGGTTCTAAGGCACAGCATCTCAGTGCTAGAGACGTCACTACAGACCCTGGTTTGATTCCAGGCTGTATCACACGCAGCAGTGATTGGGAGTGGTGCACAATTGGCCCAGCGTCATCCGGGTTTGGCCGGTGTAAATAACAATTTGTTCTTACCGGAATTACCTAGTTAAATTTTTTTTTAAAGGTTAAATGTGTTATTTCGTAGTTTTGATGTCATCACTATTATTCTACAATGTAGAAAATAGTAAAAATAAAGAAAAATGAGTAGGTGTGTCCAAACTTTTTACTGGTACTGTGGAAATGGATACAGACAATTGACATTGATTAAAGCTACAATATTAAAAAGCTTATCTTATTGGTCTATCGGTTAATTTGCATAATTTAGTGTAATTAAATTAGCCTATTTGTGTTAGTCGTGATCCGTCTCACTCACACGTGCACAGCATACAGAGCCGAGTTTGACTGGAATAGGCCCATCACCGAGTCAGACGGCACGAGAGCTGCTGCTGAAAAACCTGCTCCGGCACGAGCTGCTGCTGAAAAACCTGCTCCGGCAAAAAAAACCTGCTCCGGCACGAGCGCTGCTGCTGAAAAACCTGCTCCGGCACGAGAGCTGCTGCTGAAAAACCTGCTCCGGCACGAGAGCTGCTGCTGAAAAACCTGCTCCGGCACGAGCGCTGCTGCTGAAAAACCTGCTCCGGCACGAGAGCTGCTGCTGAAAAACCTGCTCCGGCACGAGAGCTGCTGGCTGCTGGAGTGAAACGTGCTTTCAGAAGCCCAGTCATTGCGCAACAATTCTAAACGCAATCGCCATGTTAAAAAAAAAATAATAATAATAATAATAATTAAGAGCTACTATAGTTATTTCTCAACTTGTAATTGAAGTGCTTCTCCTATAGTCTCCTTCAAGCTTAAAGGCAACAAACAGTGGCAGGATATGAGAGCATCACCCACCACTTTGCAAAATATGAGCTGGAGGCTTGTATTCATTTTTGAAAACGTGGAACCGCAACGTTGTACTTCATATGGAGGCGTGTCTTGCTTCAAAGTAGCCCGAGACATATCCCAACCATAGAAACATAAAAGGAGGCAATTATTTTTTATAACGGCTTCCTAAATCCATTTAAACCAGCAGTCCTCTCCTGTTCTATCAGCTTTCTTACATTGTCCAGAAGCCAAAAGGAACAAGCCTCGTCATATTAAAATCAACCCATGCTAGTGAATGAATGAATTACATTTTATTTTCGTGTCAAATCTGCAACCCAACCTTTATGGGATGAATTGACACATTAACAAAACATTAAATGTAATTCACAATGGTAATTCAATTATAAATTATTCTTCCGGTCTCTTCTCTGCATTGTCCATCACATAATGAGTGAAAGTAACTAAGGTTATCCAAACAATAATTACATCCAAAGAGCAATAAAATAATATGCACACACACACGTTCCATCTTCAGAATCCCCCTCTATGTTTCTAACGGAGATCTCTTGTCACATGATGGCATCAGGGGCGCTGTTCAGACCGGTGTTTTCCCGCCTTTTAGCAAATGTTTGAAAATTACCTTTTATTGGGCTGCTTCATTACAGGAAGCTGCATGTTCTGTCAATATGTGTTAGCATCATCTAAACGTGATTTATGTCATTCTGAACACCGTGGGTGGGCGGGCCAACGCGCCGTGGGTGGGCGGGCCAACGCGCCGTGGGTGGGCGGGCCAACGCGCCGTGGGTGGGCGGGCCAACGCGCCGTGGGTGGACGGGCCAACGCGCCGTGGGTGGGCGGCCCAACGCGCCGTGGGTGGGCGGCCCAACGGGTTATGCACACAATACGCGTGTCCAGTACATTATAACGCCGCCGATCACGTTGTCCGGAACGGCAACTCTGTCCACGCGGTGCCTCAGGACTCCGTGTGTCTGTCTCATGCTCGTGTTGGGAGGGCGGCAGGCAGAGTTCCCTTTAGGAGGACCAGTTCCCTCCGCTCTTCACCTGCTGTGGGACTCACCTGTAGCCTACTTTTGGTAAAGTAATCAAAAAGGAGAAGATGACTAGAGGAAATATAGGCCTATTTCCGTACTCCTAGAAGTAATGAACTAGTACCGGTTTTGGAATAAATCCATTCAATACCAATCCATTCCTTTTTCATTCAATAGGACTCAGGAACCAGATCAGGAGTGTTAAACACTGGTAGCGACCAGGGCATTGTGCCAACCTGAAATGTACCAGAGACTGTTGAACTGAAGAACACATCCTGGGAGCGAACACTGACCCAGGAATCGGGACAAACCACTACTAAAAGGTTACATAAAAGCCCTATCAGTTAACAGAAGCATTTTCAACCCAAGAAACCACATATATTATGCTTTGGTCTACATATCTCTTGTTTTTCTTCTCCTGTGCAACACGAGTCACGACTACTCTCACAGTGAATATTTGCTTGTTACAGGCTTTGCAAGAGACTCGGACTAAAAAGAGTCAAAGGCTTGGATTCTGGGGGAAAAAAAAGAAGAAGAAAATTTGGCCTAGTTATCTACCTTAACCTCAAAATGTATCTGCTTCCTGTGGTGACTAAATCCCTCGTGGAAACAGAGACAGACGTATGAAGAGATGAAAAACCCGCAATACATATATGAACATAGATTCTGCTTCTCCGCCTCAGGTCAGAGAGTAGGTCAAACTTAAGCCAGCTCACGGCTCTCTCCGGGGTTTGCTAGGGTTCACTACACCACCTGACTGGTCTGATGCCTTCACTCTCTCATTAAATGAACATTAATGTTTTCCTGCGTGTCTGTTTCTCCTGAGTCTTGAGTCTCTGAAGGATGGTTAGAACTGCCTGGAAGTGGTCTGTCCGGTTGACGGGCTCTGTGGACGGTTTCTTGTGAGATAACCTCACTACAACCACAGGCAGGGTTAGGGTTAGCCCCTCACTACAACCACAGGCAGGGTTAGGGTTAGCCCCTCACTACAACCACAAGCAGGGTTAGCCCCTCACTACTAACTACAACCACAGGCTGGGTTAGGGTTAGCCCCTCACTACAACCACAGGCAGGGTTAGGGTTAGCCCCTCACTACAACCACAGGCAGGGTTAGGGCTAGCCCCTCACTACAACCACAGGCAGGGTTAGGGCTAGCCCCTCACTACAACCAGAGGCAGGGTTAGGGTTAGCCCCTCACTACTAACTACAACCACAGGCAGGGTTAGGGCTCAGGCCCCTCACTACAACCACAGGCAGGGTTAGGGTTAGCCCCTCACTACACCACAGGCAGGGTTAGGGTTAGCCCCTCACTACTAACTACAACCACAGGCAGGGTTAGGGCTAGCCCCTCACTACAACCACAGGCAGGGTTAGGGTTAGCCCCTCACTACTAACTACAACCACAGGCAGGGTTAGGGCTAGCCCCTCACTACAACCACAGGCAGGGTTAGGGTTAGCCCCTCACTACAACCACAGGCAGGGTTAGGGTTAGCCCCTCACTACAACCACAGGCAGGGTTAGGGCTAGCCCCTCACTACAACCACAGGCAGGGTTAGGGTTAGCCCCTCACTACAACCACAGGCAGGGTTAGGGCTAGCCCCTCACTACAACCACAGGCAGGGTTAGGGTTAGCCCCTCACTACAACCACAGGCAGGGTTAGGGTTAGCCCCTCACTACAACCACAGGCAGGGTTAGGGTTAGCCCCTCACTACAACCACAGGCAGGGTTAGGGCTAGCCCCTCACTACTAACTACAACCACAGGCAGGGTTAGGGCTAGCCCCTCACTACAACCACAGGCAGGGTTAGGGCTAGCCCCTCACTACTAACTACAACCACAGGCAGGGTTAGGGCTAGCCCCTCACTACAACCACAGGCAGGGTTAGGGCTAGCCCCTCACTACAACCACAGGCAGGGTTAGGGTTAGCCCCTCACTACTAACTACAACCACAGGCAGGGTTAGGGCTAGCCCCTCACTACTAACTACAACCACAGGCAGGGTTAGGGCTAGCCCCTCACTACAACCACAGGCAGGGTTAGGGCTAGCCCCTCACTACAACCACAGGCAGGGTTAGGGTTAGCCCCTCACTACTAACTACAACCACAGGCAGGGTTAGGGCTAGCCCCTCACTACAACACAGGCAGGGTTAGGGCTAGCCCCTCACTACTAACTACAACCACAGGCAGGGTTAGGGCCCCTCACTACAACCACAGGCCCCTCACTACAACCACAGGCAGGGTTAGGGCTAGCCCTCAACTCACTACAACCACAGGCAGGGTTAGGGCTAGCCCCTCACTACAACCACAGGCAGGGTTAGGGTTAGCCCCTCACTACAACCACAGGCAGGGTTAGGGTTAGCCCCTCACTACAACCACAGGCAGGGTTAGGGCTAGCCCCTCACTACAACCACAGGCAGGTTTAGGGTTAGCCCCTCACTACAACCACAGGCAGGGTTAGGGCTAGCCCCTCACTACAACCACAGGCAGGGTTAGGGCTAGCCCCTCACTACTAACTACAACCACAGGCTGGGTTAGGGTTAGCCCCTCACTACAACCACAGGCAGGGTTAGGGCTAGCCCCTCACTACTAACTACAACACAGGCAGGGTTAGGGTTAGCTAGCCCCTCACTACTAACTGCAACCAGGCAGGGTTAGGGCTAGCCCCTCACTACACAACCACAGGCAGGGTTAGGGCTAGCCCCTCACTACAACCACAGGCAGGGTTAGGGCTAGCCCCTCACTACAACCAGAGGCAGGGTTAGGGCTAGCCCCTCACTACAGGGTTACCACAAGCAGGGTTAGGGCTAGCCCCTCACTACTAACTACAACCACAGGCAGGGTTAGGGCTAGCCCCTCACTACAACCACAGGCAGGGTTAGGGCTAGCCCCTCACTACAACCACAGGCAGGGTTAGGGCTAGCCCCTCACTACAACCACAGGCAGGGTTAGGGCTTAGCCCCTCACTACAACCACAACCAGGGTTAGGGCAGGGTTAGGGCTAGCCCCTCACTACAACCACAGGCAGGGTTAGGGCTAGCCCCACTCACTACAACCACAGGCAGGGTTAGGGTTAGCCCCTCACTACTAACAGGCAGGGTTAGGGTTAGCTACAACCACAGGCAGGGTTAGGGTTACTACAACCACAGGCAGGGTTAGGGCCCCTCACTACAACCACAGGCAGGGTTAGGGCTAGCCCCTCACTACTAACTACAACCACAGGCAGGGTTAGGGTTAGCCCCTCACTACAACCACAGGCAGGGTTAAGGTTAGCCCCTCACTACAACCACAGGCAGGGTTAGGGTTAGCCCCTCACTACTAACTACAACCACAGGCAGGGTTAGGGCTAGCCCCTCACTACAACACAGGCAGGGTTAGGGCTAGCCCCTCACTACTAACTACAACCACAGGCAGGGTTAGGGCTAGCCCCTCACTACAACCACAGGCAGGGTTAGGGCTAGCCCCTCACTACAACCACAGGCAGGGTTAGGGCTAGCCCCTCACTACAACCACAGGCAGGGTTAGGGTTAGCCCCTCACTACAACCACAGGCAGGGTTAGGGCTAGCCCCTCACTACAACCACAGGCAGGTTTAGGGTTAGCCCCTCACTACAACCACAGGCAGGGTTAGGGCTAGCCCCTCACTACAACCACAGGCAGGGTTAGGGCTAGCCCCTCACTACAACCACAGGCAGGGTTAGGGCTAGCCCCTCACTACTAACTACAACACAGGCAGGGTTAGGGTTAGCCCCTCACTACAACCACAGGCAGGGTTAGGGCTAGCCCACTCACTACAACCACAGGCAGGGTTAGGGCTAGCCCCTCACTACAACCACAGGCAGGGTTAGGGCTAGCCCCTCACTACAACCACAGGCAGGGTTAGGGTTAGCCCTCACTACAACCAGAGGCAGGGTTAGGGCTAGCCCCTCACTACAACCACAAGCAGGGTTAGGGCTAGCCCCTCACTACTAACTACAACCACAGGCAGGGTTAGGGCTAGCCCCTCACTACAACCACAGGCAGGGTTAGGGCCCTCACTACAACCACAGGCAGGGTTAGGGCTAGCCCACTCACTAACTACAACCACAGGCAGGGTTAGGGCTAGCCCCTCACTACAACCACAGGCAGGGTTAGGGCTAGCCCCTCACTACAACCACAACCACGGTTAGGGCTAGCCCCTCACTACTAACTACAACCACAGGCAGGGTTAGGGTTAGCCCCTCACTACAACCACAAGCAGGGTTAGGGCTAGCCCCTCACTACTAACTACAACCACAGGCAGGGTTAGGGTTAGCCCCTCACTACAACCACAGGCAGGGTTAGGGTTAGCCCCTCACTACTAACTACAACCACAGGCAGGGTTAGGGCCTCAGCCCCACACTACAACCAGATATCAGGGACACACCCGTTCAAATTCATTCACAGAAAGGGAGAGTTAAGGATGAGAGGGATGAGGGATGAGCTTGAGAGGGCCAGGGAGAGAGGGATGAGGGAGAGGGTCGGCAGGGAGAGAGGGTCGAGGGAGAGAGGGGGAGGGGAGAGGGTCGAGGGAGAGAGCGGGGCTGGGAGAGGGTCGAGGGAGAGAAGGGGGCTGGGAGAGGGTCGAGGGAGAGAGGGGGCTGGGAGAGGGTCGAGGGGAGAGAGGGGGCTGGTGAGGGGTCGAGGGAGAGAGGGGGCTGGGAGAAGGTCGAGGGAGAGAGGGGGCTGGGTGAGGGTCGAGGGAGAGAGGGGGCTGCGAGAGGGTCGAGGGAGAGAGGGGGCTGCGTGAGGGTCGAGGGAGAGAGGGGGCTGGGAGAGGGTCGAGGGAGAGAGGGGGCTGCGTGAGAGGGTCGAGGGAGAGAGGGGGCTGCGTGAGGGTCGAGGGAGAGAGGGGGCTGGGTGAGGGTCGAGGGAGAGAGGGGGCTGGGAGAGGGTCGAGGGAGAGAGGGGGCTGCGTGAGGGTCGAGGGAGAGAGGGGGCTGCGTGAGGGTCGAGGGAGAGAGGGGGCTGGTTAGTGAGGGTCGAGGGAGAGAGGGGGCTGTGTGAGGGTCGAGGGAGAGAGGGGGCTGGGTGAGGGTCGAGGGAGAGAGGGGGCTGCGTGAGGGTCGAGGGAGAGAGGGGGCTGGGTGAGGGTCGAGGGAGAGAGGGGGGCTGCGTGAGGGGTCGAGGGAGAAAGGGGGCTGCGTGAGGGGGAGGGAGAGAGGGGGCTGCGTGAGGGTCGAGGGAGAGAGGGGGCTGGGTGAGGGTCGAGGGAGAGAGGGGGCTGGGAGAGGGTGAGGGAGAGAGGGGGCTGCGTGAGGGGATGGTCGAGGGAGAGAGGGGGTTGGGTGAGGGATCGAGGGAGAGAGGGGGCTGGGAGAGGGTCGAGGAGGGAGGAGGAGGGCTGGGAGAGGGATGAGGGAGAGAGGGGCAAGGGAGAGGGTCATGAGGAGAGAGGGGCAAGGGAGAGAGGGCAGGGAGAGGTTGAGGGAGAGTGGGATGAGGGAGAGGGGGCAGGGAGAGGGGGATGAGGGAGAGTGGGATGAGTGAGAGTGGGATGAGTGGGATGAGTGAGAGAGGGATGAAGGAGAGGGGGCTGGGAGAGAGGGGCTGGGAGAGAGGGGGCTGGGAGATGAGGGAGAGTGGGAGGGAGAGGGGATGGGGGAGAGGGATGGGGATGGGGGAGAGTGGGGGAGATGAGGGGGCTGGGGGAGTGGGATGAGGGAGAGTGGGATGAGGGAGGGAGACCGGGATGAGGGAGAGTGGGAGAGTGGGATGGGGGAGAGGGGGGGAGAGGGAGGGATGAGGGAGAGGGGGATGAGGGAGAGTGGGATGGGGAGTGGGATGAGGGAGAGGGGATGAAGGAGAGAGGGATGAAGGAGAGAGGGATGAAGGAGAGAGGGATGAAGGAGAGAGGGATGAAGGAGAGAGGGGATGGGGAGAGGGGATGGGAGAGAGGGGAGAGGGGGAGAGGGATGGGGCTGGGGAGAGGGAGAGGGAGGGGAGAGTGGGATGGGGGAGAGGAGGGGGAGAGTGGGATGAGGGGAGAGTAGGATGAGGGAGAGTGGGATGAGGGAGAGTGGGATGAGGGAGAGTGGGAGAGGGGAGAGTGGGATGAGGGAGAGGGATGGGGGAGAGAGGGGGGGGAGAGTGGGATGAGGGAGAGTGGGAGAGTGGGATGAGGGAGAGTGGGATGGGGGAGAGTGGGATGAGGGAGAGAGGGATGGGGAGAGTGGGATGGGGGAGAGAGGGATGAGGGAGAGAGGGGATGAGGGAGAGTGGGATGGGGAGAGTGGGATGAGGGGAGAGTGGGATAGAGGGAGAGGGGATGGGGGAGAGTGGGATGGGGGAGACCTCTATAGCGGCATCCATCTTAAAAAAAAGAGGCCAATAAAGGCAGCTACAGGTTTTATCCCTGAATCCACCAGTTAAAATAGGCCCAGCTCCAGAACTCACAGCTAAAACATGTAAAGAAAACAATCCACCTGTTAAACCAGGCCCAGCTCCAGCTACACCTGATCCCTCTGTTAAACCAGGCCCAGCTCCAGCTACACCTGATCCAGCCTGTTAAACCAGGCCCAGCTCCAGCTACACCATAATAGAAGGCTCGTCCACCCTGTTAAACCAGGCCCAGCTCCAGGCTACACCTGATCCACCTTCATAATAAACACAGGCCCAGCTCCAGCTAAACACTTGGGGGGATCCACCTGTAGAATAAACCAGGCATTCTCCACCTGATCCCTATAATCCACATGTTAAACCAGGAATCCCAGCTCCAGCTACACCTGTCAAGTCCACCTGTTAAAAATAGGCCCAGCTCCAGCTACACCCTGCCACCTGTTCTGCAATGTGCCAGGAGCCGGCTACCACCTGATCCCTGAATCCAGGCATGTTAAACCAGGCCCAGCTCCAGCTACACCTGATCCACCTGTTAAAAGAGAGAGGCCCAGCTCCAGCTTCCACCTGATCCACCTGTTAAACCAGGCCCAGCTCCAGCTACACCTGATCCACCTGTTAAACCAGGCCCAGCTCCAGCTACACCTGATCCACCTGTTAAACCAGGCCCAGCTCCACCTGATCCCTGAATCCACATGTTAAACCAGGCCCAGCTCCAGCTACACCTGATCCACCTGTTAAACCAGGCCCAGCTCCACACCCTGATCCCTCTGTTAAACCAGGCCCAGCTCCTACACCTGATCCACCTGTTAAACCAGGCCCAGCTCCACCTGATCCCTGAATCCACATGTTAAACCAGGCCCAGCTCCAGCTACACCTGATCCACCTGTTAAACCAGGCCCAGCTCCAGTTACACTTGATCCCTGAATAACAAGCAACACCTCATTTTCACCTGATTCTCTCAATCTGAAAATGAACTCCAGCTACACCTGATCCAAACATTACTTAAAGATAGGCCCAGCTCCAGCTACACCTGATCCCACTGTTAAACCAGGCCCGGCTACACCTGATCCCTGAATCCACATGTTGAACCAGGCCCAGCTCCAGCTACACCTGATCCACCTGTTAAACCAGGCTCATCTGATTACACCTGATCCCTTAGCTGTCGGACACATTAAGCCCAGCTCCAGCTTTCACGACATAAACTCAATTATCTCACTACCTGATCCATGAGCCCGGCTACACCTGATTGCTCATCATTTCCTGGCCCGGCTCACCTGATCCCTGATCCACATGTTAAACCAGGCCCGCTCCAGCTACACCTGATCCTCTGTTAAACCAGGCCCAGCTCCAGCTACACCTGATCCCTCTGTTAAACCAGGCCCGGCTTCAGCTACATCCTGACCTTTAAACCAGGCCCAGCTCCACTACACCTGATCCACCTGTTAAACCAGGCCCAGCTCCAGCTACACCTGATCCACTTCAAACCAGGCCCAGCTCCAACTGGCAACCTGATCCACTGTTAAACCAGGCCCAGCTCCAGCTACACCTGGTTCCACCTGTTAAACCAGGCCCAGCTCCAGCTACACCTGATCCACCTGTTAAACCAGGCCCAGCTCCAGCTACACCTGATCCACCTGTTAAACCAGGCCCAGCTCCAGCTACACATGATCACCTGGATTAAAATGGCCTCATTTTCACCTGATTCCAAAAGGTGACTAGTTGAAAATAAACCAGATGGGTTAGGGTTAGCCCCTCACCTAACTGATCCAGAGACAGCGAGACAGCTAATCCCTGAGAGCGAGACCTCAGCACCTGACTTAGAACAGACTTAACGAGATAGGGACAGCGATAACTAGTTTCCCACAGATTGTCGGGGTCCAGTAAGCAACTAACTCGTTATAAACGAGATGAGGGTACGAGAAGGAGTCAGCGAGAGACAGTTGATACAGTAGTTAGAATTGGCGAATGTCAGCTCATCTGATTAGTTGTAACATTAGCTGTCACACTTCATTAAGCAAGCTCCATTCACGCCATAAACTCAATTATTTGAACAGATGAGGTGGCTAATGTTGCTCATCATTTCTCTGAGATGGAATAGAGAAGCATCGACCAGCTAGCAAGATACTTCCCAACTGCCCTCATTAAGCCGACTTTCCAAATGCCAGTCTTTCCAAATGTACCCATACCTTCCCAATTTAGGTTAGGCTTTCACCTAACAGATCTTCATAGGGAATAGAGAGCAATTTGGGCAAGGCCTTATCCTGTCCCTACACCACACAGCAGGGCTTCCTCCAAACTAGATTCATTATAATATCATTACAAAATGGACAGTCAGGCCTTATTTACTGAGACAGAAGCCGTTGTACTAAGCTGCACGGCCCTGGTTGACACTTATGCTTCAATATCTCCTGCATTTGTTTATGGTTGGTTGGCTGGAAGTCCTCCTCCCCCGTCAAACTTTTCTCATCAGATCTACACGAAGGGAGGAGGTCACCTATTTTGGATTCAAAATGGCGAATTTCGCAAAAGGTGACTAGTTTGCAACCCTGAGGGAGGAGGGAGGGGAGCAGAGAGAGACAGCGAGAGGGTGGGAGAGAGCGAGACAGCGAGGGAGAGAGAGCGAGAGAGAGAGGAGAGAGGGACAGCGAGAGACAGCGAGAGACAGGAGGAGGGTTAGCGGTGAGACAGCGAGAGACAGCGAGAGACAGGGAGACAGCGAGAGACAGCGAGAGACAGCGAGGGAGACAGCGAGAGAGGGAGGGGAGCGAGGGAGGAGACAGCGAGAGGGGGAGAGAGAGAGCGAGAGACAGCGAGGGGGAGAGAGAGACAGCGAGAGACAGCGGGAGAGAGAGAGCGAGAGGAGGGAGGGGGTGGAGGGGGAGAGACAGCAGAGGGAGGAGGGTAGGGGTGGAGGGGTGAGGAGGGGAGCAGAGACAGCGAGCAGAGGGTGGAGAGAGGGGTGGAGGGGGGAGCGAGAGGGAGGAGGGTATGGGGTGGAGGGGAGGGGAGCAGAGGGAGGGAGGGTACATGGGTTGGACACACAGAGGTTGCAGGGTATGATTGTCAGCTCCATTCACTGAAGCAAAAAAGACACCTCAACAACTGATGGTGGAAAATGTAAGACAAACTACATCAGATGATGGAATAGGGGGAGCATTTACACTCTAGTAAACATTCCAATGCCATTACAGCCGACTCCGGGTGTGGGGGTGGAAACAGCACCCTATTCCCAATTTAGTGCACTACTTTTGAACAGATCGCATAGGGAATAGAGAGCAATTTGGAGGAAGATATAGGGGACCCAGGGAGCATTTCCTCCAAGTAGATTCATTATAATATCATTATAGAAATGGACAGTCAGGCCTTATTTACTGAGACAGAAGTCCGTTATGGGGCTGCACGGCCCTGAACAGAGAGGCAGGGACTGCTTCTAATATCTCCATTTGGGGCTGGGGTGGAGGGGAGGAGGGGAGCAGAGGGAGGAGGAGGTCCTCGTGGGGCTGGAGGGGGAAGGGAGAGCAGAGGGAGGAGGGTATGGGGTGGAGGGGGAGGAGGGGAGCAGAGGGAGGGAGGGTATGGGGTGGAGGGGGAGGAGGAGGGGAGCAGAGGGAGGAGGGAATGGGGTGGAGGGGGGAGGAGAGGGGAGCAGAGGGAGGAGGGTATGGGGTGGAGGGGTGGAGGGTGGGCAGAGGGAGGAGGGTATGGGTTGGAGGGGGAGGAGGGGAGCAGAGGGAGGGGTTGGAGGGGGGGAGGGGGGAGCAGAGGGAGGGGGTATGGGGTGGAGGGGGGAGGAGGGAGGGGTAGCAGAGGGAGGGGGAGGAGGGGAGCAGAGGGAGGAGGGTATGGGGAGAGGGAGGGGGAGGGAGCAGAGGGAGGAGGGTATGGGGTGGAGGGGGAGGAGGGGAGCAGAGGGAGGAGGGTATGGGGTGGAGGGTGGGAGCAGAGGGAGGAGGGTATGGGGGTGGAGGGGAGGGGGAGAGCAGAGGGAGAAGGGTATGGGGTGGAGGGGGGAGGGGAGGGAGGAGAGGGAGGAGGGTATGGGGTGGAGGGGGAGGAGGGGAGCAGAGGGATGGGTATGGGGGGAGGGGGGGGGAGCAGACGGAGGAGGGTATGGGTTTGGAGGAGGGGGAGAGGGGAGCAGAGCAGGGAGTATGGGTTGGAGGAGGGGAGGGGGAGCAGAGGGAGGAGGGAGATTCCTGGTCTAGTATTTAGACCCAGCATTCATAGACCAGGCAGGTGGAAATTCTATCATGGCCTAGTTAGGGGTTCAACAGAGGTGCACTTCTACTGACCATGATGCCAAGAAAGGAAAAACACCTCCTCCCACCACCCCTCCAGTGAACTGACAGGAAGGAAAACAGAAGAACCAGATCTGTGCACAGACAGACGCACAGATAGCGAGAGAGCGAGAGGAACGGTAGAGAGAGAGCGAGAGAGAGAGGAACGGTAGAAGAGACAGAGAGAGATAGAGAGAGAGCGAGAGAGAGAGTGGGAGGAACAGTAGAAGAGAGAGAGCGAGAGAGAGAGTGGGAGGAACAGTAGAAGAGAGAGAGCGAGAGAGAGAGAGAGAGAGAGAGAGAGAGAGGAACAGTAGAAGAGAGAGCGAGAGAGAGTGAGAGGAACAGTAGAAGAGACAGTAGAAGAGACAGAGAGAGATGAGAGGAACAGTAGAAGAGAGAGAGAGAGTGAGAGGAACAGTAGAAGAGAGAGAGCGAGAGAGAGAGTGAGAGGAACAGTAGAAGAGAGAGAGCGAGAGAGAGAGTGAGAGGAACAGTAGAAGAGAGAGAGCGAGAGAGAGAGTGGGAGGAACAGTAGAAGAGACAGAGAAAGCCTCTTTGTCAGTGAACCCTCCTGTGTGCCAGAGCAGCGAAGGCCTTGCAGCCCCTTGGCACCTTGAAAGAGGATACCCCATTTCTTCCCCCTCCTCTGATACAGGCCTGCTGCTCTTATTTCAGAGTGAGTTACCAGGGAGGAATCTCTATCCACACTTCACTAAGCAAGCAGCAAATCAGACGGGGGGGGTGTCTGTTCTCAATGGCATCCTACTCTCTGGTCAAAAGTAGTGCACTCAATAGGGATTTGGGTGGGTGGGTGGGGTGGGGGGGGGGCAGACAGCCAGAAGAGCAGGCAAACCTCACGAGACTGGAGAACAGAGACATCATAGAAACAGATTGGACTGTACGTACTGACGCGCACGCAGTCAGGAACACCATCAAACAGCCGAAGAGAAGACGAGACATGTTGAGCTTCTGTTACGTTTCCGATACGAGACAAACAAAGACAAAAATGAATCGGTTCTAGAACGTGTGTTACTTCTGTCAAAGTAGGTCTCACGGATCAAGTCTGTGTCAACCCAGCCGATGCCCCCGCACCGATAGCGCGAGGGTAACCACGACCAGTGCGATACTGCACTGGCAATCTGGGCTGCGTCACGTCAGCGCCCCACGAATGCTGCATCATGAACCTTCCAGAAGGACAACCGTCTCTGCAGCACTCCACCAATCAGGTCTTGCTGGTAGAGTGGCCAGACAGACGCCACAAAAAAAATAAAAATAAAGGCACACGACAGCCCGCTTGGAGTTTAAAGACTCTCAGACGATGAGGAAGAGAAGGGAGAGGCGGGCCTTGCAGCGCGTTAAGCGTCACAAAATAAACCCAAGTTCTATTTTAGCGCCCGGCTACGCAGTCGCTCGTTGACTAACATGTTTGTGTACATATATCTTTTGCAATGCTCACGCAAGAGATGCGAGTGGTGTGGTCACCATGTAACTTACATAATCAAACATGGGTTTTCCTTTATTCTGAGTATGTGTATAATTAATAAGTGTTTAACTGATTGAACAAACTAATTTTTTTTCGTACGTTTCCTATCAGCCCTTTTGGTCTTCCAACATCAACTGAAAACTGTTTTTACCACATTTACCATCTACTGTTTTGTCTTTCACTTCTTGTGTTTTATGGATTTAACTATGGCTATATTACAGATCCCTACCCCCGTTTTAGGAAACTAAAAAACCAAGCATGCCCTCATCTAACCCCCCAACCCTAGCTCACCAAGACCCCCATCTAACCCCCCAACCCTAGCTCACCAAGACCCCCATCTAACCCCCCAACCCTAGCTCACCAAGACCCCCATCTAACCCCCCAACCCTAGCTCACCAAGACCCCCATCTAACCCCCCAACCCTAGCTCACCAAGACCCCCATCTAACCCCCAACCCTAACTCACCAAGACCCCCATCTAACCCCCCAACCTAGAGTACCAAGACCACATCTAACCCCCCAACCTAGCTACCAAGACCCCCATCTAACCCCCAACCCTAGCTCACCAAGACCCCCATCTAACCCCCCCAACCCTAGCTCACCAAGACCCCCATCTAACCCCCCCAACCCTAGCTCACCAAGACCACATCTAACCGCCCCAACCCTAGCTCACCAAGACCACATCTAACCCCCCCAACCCTAGCTCACCAAGACCCCCATCTAACCCCCCCAACCCTAGCTCACCAAGACCCCCATCTAACCCCCCAGAGCTCACCAAGACCCCCATCTAACCCCCCAACCCTAGCTCACCAAGACCCCCATCTAACCCCCCAACCCTAGCTCACCAAGACCCCCATCTAACCCCCCAACCTAGCTCACCAAGATCCCCCATCTAACCCCCCCAACCCTAACTCACCAAGACCCCCATCTAACCCCCCAACCCTCTCACCAAGACCACATCTAACCCCCAACCCTAGCTCACCAAGACCCCCATCTAACCCCCAACCCTAGCTCACCAAGACCCCCATCTAACCCCCCAACCCTAGCTCACCAAGACCCCCATCTAACCCCCCAACCCTAGCTCACCAAGACCCCATCTAACCGCCCCAACCCTAGCTCACCAAGACCCCATCTAACCCCCCAACCCTAGCTCACCCCCCATAGAGCTCACCAAGACCCCCATCTAACCCCCAACCCTAGCTCACCAAGACCCCCATCTAACCCCCAACCCTAGCTCACCAAGACCCCCATCTAACCCCCCAACCCTAGCTCACCAAGACCCCCATCTAACCCCCCAACCTAGAGTACTAACCGCAAGACCAAGACCACATCTAACCCCCCAACCCTAGCTCACCAAGACCCCCATCTAACCCCCCAACCCTAGCTCACCAAGACCCCCATCTAACCCCCCAACCCTAGCTCACCAAGACCCCCATCTAACCCCCCCCAACCCTAGCTCACCAAGACCACATCTAACCCCCCAACCCTAGCTCACCAAGACCCCATCTAACCCCCCAACCCTAGCTCACCAAGACCCCCATCTAACCCCCCAACCCTAGCTCACCAAGACCCCCATCTAACCCCCCAACCCTAGCTCACCAAGACCCCATCTAACCCCCCAACCCTAGCTCACCAAGACCACATCTAACCCCCCAACCCTAGCTCACCAAGACCCCCATCTAACCCCCCCAACCCTAGCTCACCAAGACCCCCATCTAACCCCCCAACCCTAGCTCACCAAGACCCCCATCTAACCCCCCAACCCTAGCTCACCAAGACCCCCATCTAACCCCCCAACCCTAGCTCACCAAGACCCCATCTAACCCCCTCAACCCCCATAACCCCCCAACCCTTCACCAAGACCCCCATCTAACCCCCCAACCCTAGCTCACCAAGACCCCCATCTAACCCCCCAACCCTAGCTCACCAAGACCCCCATCTAACCCCCCAACCCTAGCTCACCAAGACCCCCATCTAACCCCCCAACCCTAGCTCACCAAGACCACATCTAACCGCCCCAACCCTAGCTCACCAAGACCAAGACCACATCTAACCCCCCAACCCTAGCTCACCAAGACCACATCTAACCCCCCCCCATCTAACCACCCCCCCCAACCCTAGATCAGCAAGACCCCCCCATCTAACCACCCCAACCCTAGCTCACCAAGACCACATCTAACCCCCCAACCCTAGCTCACCAAGACCCCCATCTAACCCCCCAACCCTAGCTCACCAAGACCACATCTAACCGCCCAACCCTAGCTCACCAAGACCACATCTAACCCCCAACCCTAGCTCACCAAGACCACATCTAACCGCCCCAACACTAGCTAGCAAGACCCCCATATAACCCCCCAACCTAGAGTACCAAGACCCCATCTAACCCCCCAACCCTAGCTCACCAAGACCCCCATCTAACCCCCCAACCCTAGCTCACCAAGACCCCCATCTAACCCCCCAACCCTAGCTCACCAAGACCCCCATCTAACCCCCCAACCCTAGCTCACCAAGACCCCCATCTAACCCCCCAACCCTAGCTCACCAAGACCCCCATCTAACCCCCCAACCCTAGCTCACCAAGACCACATCTAACCCCCCAAAGCTAGCTCACCAAGACCACATCTAACCCCAAACCCCATAGCTCACCAAGACCCCCATCTAACCCCCCAACCCTAGCTCACCAAGACCCCCATCTAACCCCCCAACCCTAGCTCACCAAGACCCCCATCTAACCCCCCAACCCTAGCTCACCAAGACCCCCATCTAACCCCCCAACCCTAGCTCACCAAGACCCCCATCTAACCCCCCAACCCTAGCTCACCAAGACCCCCATCTAACCCCCCAACCCTAGCTCACCAAGACCCCCATCTAACCCCCCACCAAGACCCCCATCTAACCCCCCAACCCTAGCTCACCAAGACCCCCATCTAACCCCCCAACCCTAGCTCACCAAGACCCCCATCTAACCCCCCAACCCTAGCTCACCAAGACCCCCATCTAACCCCCCAACCCTAGCTCACCAAGACCCCCATCTAACCCCCCAACCCTAGCTCACCAAGACCCCCATCTAACCCCCAACCCTAGCTCACCAAGACCCCATCTAACCCCCCAACCCTAGCTCACCAAGACCACATCTAACCCCCCAACCCTAGCTCAACCCATAACCCCCCAACCCTCTCACCAAGACCCCCATCTAACCCCCCCAACCCTAGCTCACCCCCATCTAACCCCCCAACCCTAGATCACCAAGACCCCCATCTAACCCCCCAACCCTAGCTCACCAAGACCCCCATCTAACCCCCCAACCCTAGCTCACCAAGACCACATCTAACCCCCCAACCCTAGCTCACCAAGACCCCACATCTAACCCCCCAACCCTAGATCACCAAGACCCCATCTGACCCCCCAACCCTAGCTCACCAAGACCCCATCTAACCCCCCCAACCCTAGCTCACCAAGACCCCATCTAACCCCCCAACCCTAGATCACCAAGACCCCATCTGACCCCCCAACCCTAGATCACCAAGACCCCATCTAACCCCCCCCAACCCTAGCTCACCAAGACCCATCTAACCCCCCCAACCCTAGATCACCAAGACCCCCATCTAACCCCCCAACCCTAGACACCAAGACCACATCTAACCCCCCAACCCTAGACACCAAGACCCCCATCTACCCCCCAACCCTAGATCACCAAGACCCCCATCTACCCCCCAACCCTAGATCACCAAGACCCCATCTGACCTCCCCCCCAACCCTAGAGTACTAAGACTCCAGCTAATCCTAATAACAGACTAGCCAGCGTTGTTTACATTTTGTCAGATGAGATTAAAGCTCCAGGGATCAGAGAAGACTGTGATGTAAATACAGCCAATCATATTCCACCTTTCATCAAACACAAAAGACACGTGAGTTTGAACAGGGAGAACAAAATGAGTCAAAAGAACAAAGATACAAAAGATGTGTTTGAACTGAGGACAGACAGGACAGGCTGAGGACAGAGGACAGACAGAGGACAGACAGAGGACAGACTGAGGACAGACAGAGGACAGACTGAGGACAGACTGAGGACAGGCTGAGGACAGGCTGAGGACAGACAGAGGACAGGCTGAGGACAGGCTGAGGACAGACAGAGGACAGACAGAGGACAGACTGAGGACAGACAGAGGACTGAGGACAGACTGAGGACAGACTGAGGACAGACTGAGGACAGGCTGAGGACAGACAGAGGACAGGCTGAGGACAGACAGAGGACAGACAGAGGACAGGCTGAGGACAGGCTGAGGACAGGCTGAGGACAGACTGAGGACAGACTGAGGACAGACTGAGGACAGGCTGAGGACAGGCTGAGGACAGACAGGCTGAGGACAGAGGACAGACTGAGGACAGACAGAGGACAGAGGACAGACTGAGGACAGACAGAGGACAGGCTGAGGACAGGCTGAGGACAGACAGAGGACAGGCTGAGGACAGGCTGAGGACAGACTGAGGACAGACTGAGGACAGACAGAGGACAGGCTGAGGACAGACAGAGGACAGACTGAGGACAGACTGAGGACAGACTGAGGACAGACAGAGGACAGGCTGAGGACAGGCTGAGGACAGGCTGACTGGACAGGCTGAGGACAGGACAGGCTGAGGACAGGCTGAGGACAGACAGAGGACAGACAGAGGACAGGACTGACAGGACAGACAGAGGACAGACAGAGGACTAACTGAGGACAGACAGAGGACAGACAGAGGACAGGCTGAGGACAGGCTGAGGACAGGCTGAGGACAGACTGAGGACAGGCTGAGGACAGACTGAGGACAGACAGAGGACAGACAGAGGACAGACTGAGGACAGGCTGAGGACAGGCTGAGGACAGGCTGAGGACAGGCTGAGGACAGACAGAGGACAGACAGAGGACAGACAGAGGACAGACAGAGGACAGACAGAGGACAGGCTGAGGACAGGCTGAGGACAGACTGAGGACAGACTGAGGACAGACAGAGGACAGACAGAGGACAGGCTGAGGACAGAGCAGAGGACAGACAGACAGAGGACAGGCAGACAGAGGACAGACAGAGGACAGGCTGAGGACAGGCAGACTGAGGACAGGCTGACAGAGGACAGGCTGAGGACAGGCTGAGGACAGGCTGAGGACAGACAGAGGACAGACTGAGGACAGACTGAGGACAGACAGAGGACAGGCTGAGGACAGGCTGACAGGACAGACAGCTGAGGACAGACTGAGGACTGAGGACAGACTGCTGGACAGGACAGACAGAGGACAGACAGACAGACAGACAGAGGACAGACAGAGGACAGACTGAGGACAGACAGAGGACAGACAGAGGACAGGCTGAGGACAGACTGAGGACAGACTGAGGACTGAGGACAGGCTGAGGACAGACAGAGGACAGGCTGACAGACAGGGACTGAGGACAGACTGAGGACAGGCTGAGGACAGACAGAGGACAGACAGAGGACAGACTGGACAGACAGACAGGCTGAGGACAGAGGACAGACTGAGGACAGACTGAGGACAGAGGACAGGAGGACAGACTGAGGACAGACTGAGGACAGACTGAGGACAGACAGGACAGACAGAGGACAGACAGAGGACAGACTGAGGACAGGCTGACAGACTGAGGACAGACTGAGGACAGACTGAGGACAGACTGAGGACAGACAGAGGACAGACTGAGGACAGACTGAGGACAGACTGAGGACAGGCTGAGGACAGACTGAGGACAGGCTGAGGA
Organism: Oncorhynchus masou masou; assembly: GCF_036934945.1. Lineage (NCBI taxonomy): Eukaryota > Metazoa > Chordata > Actinopteri > Salmoniformes > Salmonidae > Oncorhynchus > Oncorhynchus masou. The sequence goes on from NC_088242.1 coordinate 98,080,845, forward strand.
CAGGCTGAGGACAGACTGAGGACAGGCTGAGGACAGGCTGAGGACAGGCTGAGGACAGACTGAGGACAGACTGAGGACAGACTGAGGACAGACTGAGGACAGACTGAGGACAGACTGAGGACAGACAGAGGACAGACAGAGGACAGACAGAGGACAGGCTGAGGACAGACTGAGGACAGACTGAGGACAGACAGAGGACTAACTGAGGACAGGATGAGGACAGACTGAGGACAGACAGAGGACAGACTGAGGAGAGACAGAGGACAGACAGAGGACAGACTGAGGACAGACTGAGGACAGACAGAGGACTAACTGAGGACAGGATGAGGACAGACTGAGGACAGGCTGAGGACAGACTGAGGACAGACTGAGGACAGACTGAGGACAGGCTGAGGACAGACAGAGGACAGACAGAGGACAGACAGAGGACAGACTGAGGACAGGCTGAGGACAGACTGAGAGACAGACTGGACAGACTAGACTGAGGACAGACTGAGGACACAGACTGAGGACAGGAGGACAGACAGAGGACAGGCTGAGGACAGACAGACAGGAGGACAGGCACAGACTGAGGACAGACTGAGGACAGACTGAGGACAGACTGAGGACAGACTGAGGACAGACTGAGGACAGACTGAGGACAGACTGAGGACAGACAGAGGACAGAGAGGACAGACAGACAGAGACAGACTGAGGACAGGCTGAGGACAGACAGAGGACAGGCTGAGGACAGGCTGAGGAGGACAGGCTGAGGACAGGCTGAGGACAGGCTGAGGACAGGCTGAGGACAGACTGAGGACAGACTGAGGACAGACTGAGACAGACTGAGGACAGACTGAGACAGACTGACAGAGGACAGACTGAGGACAGACAGAGGACAGACAGAGGACAGAGGGACAGACAGAGGACAGACTGAGGACAGACAGGACAGGCTGAGGACAGACTGAGGACAGACAGAGGACAGACAGAGGACAGAGGACAGAGGACAGACTGAGGACAGACTGAGGACAGACAGAGGACAGGCTGACAGACAGGACAGGACAGACTGAGGACAGGCTGAGGACAGAGGACAGACAGAGGACAGACTGAGGACAGACAGAGGACAGGCTGAGGACAGACAGAGGACAGACAGAGGACAGACTGAGGACAGACAGAGGACAGACAGAGGACAGACAGAGGACAGGCTGAGGACAGACAGAGGACAGGCTGAGGACAGACAGAGGACAGACAGAGGACAGGCTGAGGACAGACAGAGGACAGACAGAGGACAGACAGAGGACAGACAGAGGACAGACTGAGGACAGACAGAGGACAGGCTGAGACAGGACAGACAGAGGACAGACTGAGGACAGACAGAGGACAGACTGAGGACAGACTGAGGACAGGCTGAGACAGGCTGAGACAGGCAGAGGACAGACTGAGGACAGACTGAGGACAGACTGAGGACAGGCTGAGGACAGACAGAGGACAGACAGAGGACAGACAGAGGACAGACAGAGGACAGACTGAGGACAGGCTGAGGACAGACAGAGGACAGACAGAGGACAGACAGAGGACAGACAGAGGACAGACAGAGGACAGACAGAGGACAGGCTGAGGACAGAGAGACACACAGACAATGTGCAGCAGCAGCTAGCTACTCCTGTAGACAAGTGAGTCAGATTAGGACCTGTAAAAGGCATCAGAGAGCTCTGGAGACCCCAGAGAGAAGAGGAAGGACCTGTAAAAGGCGTCAGAGAGCTCTGGAGACCCCAGAGAGAAGAGGAAGGACCTGTAAAAGGCGTCAGAGAGCTCTGGAGACCCCAGAGAGAAGAGGAAGGACCTGTAAAAGGCGTCAGAGAGCTCTGGAGACCCCAGAGAGAAGAGGAAGGACCTGTAAAAGGCATCAGAGAGCTCTGGAGACCCCAGAGAGAAGAGGAAGGACCTGTAAAAGGCGTCAGAGAGCTCCGGAGACCCCAGAGAGAAGAGGAAGGATAAAGCTGACAGGGATCAAGGGAAAGAAGGAACGTACGTGGTCTCTATTGAGCCCTGAGTTGAGGGTCTCGCTGCTCGTCTCAGGTTTATGCACACTCCTCATAGCCGGAGGTCAAGTCTGTTGGTACCATCATGCCATCTCCTCGTCACTTCACTTATTTGGCTTGACAAATGGCATAAACAGATCTGTGACCAGGCGCTTGCGTCCTCACCAGAGCACTCATTGGCAAGGCCCATATCTATGATTAAAGCTGTTGGCGTTGGTGAACGGCCTATTTACAGACGAGGCTGGTGAACTTGAACATGTCCCTGTTCTTCCATGGCCTGCATCCTCACCAGACATGTTACCCATTGAGCATGTTTGGGATGCTCTGGGTCGACGTGTACGACAGCGCGTTCCAGTTCCCACCAATATCCAGCAACTTCTCACAGCCATTGAAGAAGAGTGGGACAACATTCCACAGGTCACAATCAACAGCCTGATCAACTGTATGCCAAGGTTGTCGCACTGCATGAGGCAAATGGTGGTCACACCAGATACTGACTGGTTTTCTAATCCACGCCCCTATTTTCATTATTTTAAGGTATCTGTGACCAACAGATGCTTATCTGTATTCCTAGTCATGTTAATGCTTCATAATAGTTATCAAAATGAAAGAGTGAATCAACCAGCGAATCTATCAGACAGTGGCAGGCAATTATCAGTGGGCAATCTGCATTTTCAAAACCTAGACCAAAATAAAAAATGAAAAATCATGTTTTAAACCATTTCACATGCGTTTTATATTGAAAGTGAACAATGTTTTCTTGCTTCAATAGAGTGATCGGTGTAATTACAGTTCTCCTTGACAGAAAAATCCATTAGTGCAACACATTCAGATCAGATGACAACAGGAAATAGCTTCATTTTCATCAGATGACAACAGGAAATAGATGATCAGATGACAACAGGAAATAGCTTCATTTCCTTCAGACGACAACAGAAGTACAATGCTATTTGGCAGACGGCCAACACAAGGAGCTTAATGGAAAACGCCTTTCCATATTTCTACAGGTTTATCATAGAAAGAATAGAGCCCGCTACATTTCCTTATGTTTTGCTTGAAGATAATCTTGCATTTAACTGGAGAAATGAGTCTAGACCGAGAGAAAAGTACCGGAGAACAGTAGCTACACCAAATCAGAGCACTGTCTGCTGATCAGATGAGAATGGTGGTTCTGATCAGATGAGAATTCACTAATGGTGGTTCTGGTCAGATGAGAATTCACTAATGGTGGTTCTGATAGGGAGAAGTGCAACTGAAACACAAAATGTGCCTGATGCCGATGCAGACACACACAGAGACAGAGACAGAGAGACAGAGAGACAGAGAGACAGAGACAGAGAGACAGAGAGACAGAGAGAGATGACAGAGAGACAGAGAGATGAGAATTCACTAATGGTGGTTCTGATCAGATGAGAGAGAGAGAGAGACAGAGAGACAGAGAGACAGAGAGACAGAGAGAGAGAGAGAGAGAGAGAGAGACAGAGAGACAGAGAGACAGAGAGACAGAGAGAGAGACAGAGATTAACGTGAGAGACAGAGAGAGAGAGAGAGAGAGAGACAGAGAGAGAGAGAGACAGAGACAGAGACAGAGACAGAGAGAGACAGAGAGTATTAACTGACAGAGACAGAGACAGAGACAGAGAGAGAGAGAGAGAGAGAGAGAGAGATAGAGACAGAGACAGAGAGAGAGAGAGAGAGAGATAGATATAGAGATAGATATAGAGATAGATATAGAGATAGATATATAGAGATATATAGAGATATATAGATATACCTGGAGTCATCCGGCTTATTAAATCAATGTAAATAGTCATGGTAGTTTTTATTAATTGTTCATCAGTCTAACGGCTTGGTTGGTAGAAGCTGTTGAGGAGCCTTTTGGTCCTAGACTTGGAGCTCCAGTACCACTTGCCGAGCGGTAGCAGAGAGAACAGTCTATAACTTGGGTGACTGGAGTCTATGACAATTTTATGGGCTTTCTTCTAATACCGCCTATTATATAGGTTCTGGATGGTAGGAAGCTTGGCCCCAGTGATGTACTGGGCCGTTCACACTACCCTCTGTAGCGCCTTACGGTCAGATGCCGAGCAATTGCCATACCAGGCGGTGATACAACCGGTCAGGATGCTCTCGATGGTGCAGCTGTAGACATTTTTGAGGATCTGAGGGACCCAAGCCAAATCTTTTCAGTCTCCTGAGGGCGAAAAGGTTTTGTCGTGCCCTCTTCACGACTGTCTTGGTGTGTCTGGACCATGATAGTTCATTGGTGATGTGATGACACCAAGGAACTTGAAACTCTCGACCGGCTCCATTACAGCCCTGTCGATGTTAATGGAGGCCTGTTTGGCCGTGAGTGAACAAGGAGTACAGGAGGGGACTAAGTACACACCCCTGAGGGGCCCCACTGTTAAGGATCAGCGTGGCAGATTTGTTGTTGTCTGCCCTTACCACCTGGGGGCGGCCCGTCAAGATGTCCAGGATCCAGTTGCAGAGAGAGGTGTTCAGTCCCAGAGTCCTTAGCTTGGTGATGAGCTTGGTGGGCACTATGGCGTTGAACTCTAAGCTGTAGTCAATGTACAGCATTGTCACATATGTGTTCCTTTTGTCCAGGTGGGAAAGGGCAGTGTGGAGTGCGATTGCGTCATCTGTGGATCTGTTGGGGCGGTATGTGAATTGGAGCTGGTCTAGTGTATCCGGGATTGTTGTTGATGTGAACCATGACCAGCCTTTCAAATCACTTCACGGCTACCGCCGACGTGAGTGCTGCGTGGCGGTAGTCATTGAGGCAGGTTACCTTCGCTTCCTTGGGATGACATTAAGAGATGGATCTCTTTAAGGGGCAGAGATGTATTATCTAGCCTCTCTCATCTCTTCCATCCGTCTCCAGTCCAGGTTAAGAGGTAAAACTCTCTCCTCACAGTTCCAAAAAGAACAATCAGAAACCCAGGATAGGGTATAATAGGAAACGGACTGTACCAAGATTCAAAAAAGGTGGGCTGAGTATCCCAGGTGTATTCTTGTATAAAATGTCATAATTAAAGATATCCCCTTACATGGGCTTACAGATCAAAATGTAAGAGGAGATTAGAGGAGATTATGACATCACAGCACAGGTTTGTTCACCTGGCGTCAACGTGGTACAGCCTCAACGATGCGTACATGACAACCTGAAAATTCCACTGTCAAGGAGCAGTAGGGGATTTTAGACGCTGACCAGAAGGTTGTCCCATCTGGCATAACCCCCTGTTTAACAGCTGAGAGAAACACTCAATAGTAGACACTGGCAAAGCCACAGTATTTCATATATTCAGATAGAATAGAACTTTAAAATTCTTTAAAACAAGAATTTTCCCCAAGTGAAGGGCAGATTATGGTTTGAGTGATTCTTCTTATTTTGTTTGTTGCATATCTGCAGTTTCAGACAGTCATATACAAGGTTCTTAATAAAGCAGGATACTGAACCTGTCTCTGATCCACAGTGAGATCAGAACCTCTGGAAAGCTGCCTTCATGAGAAGAACTATCAGATATTTATAGAAATAAATCAAATAGATTTTTTTTTTTTTTTAATCCCAAATGCATATTCCTCTCATTCGGTTAGGATGGGAGTGTGACCTGAACACTTCTCTCATCTCATCACAACACTATTTGGAGAAAGTGTCAGGCCATTCAGATCAAGATATTCAGTTCAAGATATTCAGTTCAAGATATTCAGTTCAAGATATTCAGTTCAAGATATTCCGTTCAAGATATTCCGTTCAAGATATTCCGTTCAAGATATTCCGTTCAAGATATTCAGTTCAAGATATTCAGTTCAAGATATTCAGTTCAAGATATTCCGTTCAAGATATTCCGTTCAAGATATTCCGTTCAAGATATTCCGTTCAAGATATTCCGTTCAAGATATTCAGTTCAAGATATTCAGTTCAAGATATTGTGTAGAGCCTACATCAACCCGGTACATATTTCAAAATGGATTTTTAAAAATCTAACTCATGCTAGCAACAACTGTGGTAGCAACAGCTCTACTCCACATGTTGTGGGAATGTCCTGTAGTGAAAACGCTTGGCTACTTGGTAAAAAGAGCATAAAATATATACAATGTCGAGAATTGTTTTTGTTTTTTTTTATCTTTGGGTTGTCTTTCAGTCAAGAAAAATCAGTCCAGCTGGACTGCTCAAGGACTTCCATTTAGGTGTGTCACTGAGTCACAGAGGCACTAAGGCACAGAGGCACAGAGGCACAGAGACACAGCGACACAGAGACACAGAGGCACAGAGGCACTGTACGCAAGTTCTTGGACTCTGGAAATGTACAAATTAAAAGTTTAAATCCTGTAGTCTATACTTGGAATATCTGCAAATGACAAAAAATAATTGTATGAAATAAAAACCTGCATTTAAAAAAATGTTATGATGCACATCTCTCATGATGTTTTGTATGTTCTGCCATTCGTGTGTCGTGTGTCGAAAAAGTACAAAATGTTAACAGTAAAAGCTATGCGATTTTCGCCATTTTTCAAAGTCCCACCTCAAATCAAAACAAATTGTATTGGTCACATACACATGGTTAGCAGATGTTAATGCGAGTGTAGCGAAATGCTTGTGCATCTAGTTCTGACAGTGCAGTAATAACCAACGAGTATTCTAACCTAACAATTCCACAACAACTACCTAATACACACAAATATAAAGGGATGGAATGAGAATATGTACATATAAATATATGGATGAGCGATGGCCGAGCGGCATAGGCAAGATGCAGTAGATGGTATGAAATACAGTATATACACATGTGATATGAGAAATGTAAGATATGTAAACATTATTAAAGTGGCATTATTTAAAGTGACTCGTGATCCATTTATTAAAGTGTCCAGTGATTGGGTCTCAATACAGTATATACATGTGATATGAGTAATGTAAGATATGTAAACATTAAAGTGCCATTATTAAAAGTGACTAATGATATCATATGGTTTGCTCGATTTAGAGCCACGTCTCAGTTGTGTGATTAGCATTTGTGTCACTCAATAAATCCACACGCCCTTAAGTTCCAAACAGTCCCACACTGTTAGCAGGTCCATTCACCAGAACTTTTGAGCCTGGAGACATGGTGACAGACAGACAGCATGAAGAAAACACAAGTAGACCAAGCCACAGTCTCAGTAGCTCAGTTGGTAGAGCATGGTGTTTGTAACGCCCAGAGTAGTGGGTTCAATTCCCAGGATCACCCGTACATAAAATGTATGCACACATAGGCAATTCTTATTTTGCAATGACAGTCAAACCCGCATGGCAATGGACCAATTGTGGGCTGCCCTATCCTGTGCTCTCAAGGTCCTGGAGTGGCCAAGCCCGTCTCCAGACCTGAACCCAATAGAACATCTTTGGAGGGAGCTGAAAGTCCGTATTGCCCAGCGACAGCCCCCTGAAACCTGAAGGATCTGGAGAAGGTCTGTATGGAGGAGTGGGCCAAAATCCCTGCTGCAGTGTGTGCAAACCTGGTCAAGAACTACAGGAAACGTATGATCTCTGTAATTGCAAACAAAGGTTTCTGCACCAAATATTAAGTTCTGCTTTTCTGATGTATCAAATACTTATGTCATGCAATAAAATGCAAATTAATTACTTTAAAAAAAAAAATCATACAATGTGATTTTCTGGATTTTTGTTTTAGATTCCATCTCTCACAGTTGAAGTGTACCTTTTGATATAAATTACAGACCTCTACATGCTTTGTAAGTAGGAAAACCTGCAAAATCGGCAGTGTATCAAATACTTGTTCTCCCCACTGTATATATAACCCTGTGTTCTCTGGGATTATATATATATATATATATATATATAGTTCGAGCCCAGGTGGGGGCGAGGGGACGGATGACAGTTCTACTGTTACACAATACCAATGGTGCCCTATTCCCATTGTAGTGCACTACTTTTGACCAGGGCCCATAAGGACAAGGGTTCCATTTGATATATATATATATATTGTGTAACAGTAGAACTTTCATCCGTCCCCTCGCCCCTACCTGGGCTCGAACCAGGGACCCTCTGCACACATGGGTAACGATGCTTCGTGGGTGTCAGTTGTCTATCGCTCCACAAAAGCCATGGCCCTTGCAGAGCAAAGGGGAACAGATACTTCAAGGCCTCAGAGCGAGTGACGTCACCGATTGAAATGCTATTTTAGCGAGCACCACCGCTAACTAGCTAGCCAATCGGTGACGTCACTCGCCCTCCGGCCTTGAAGTAGTTGGTCCCCTTTGCTCTGCAAGTGCCATGGCTTTTGTGGAGCGATAGACAACTGACACCCACGAAGCATCATTACCCATGTGTGCAGAGGGTCCCTGGTTCGAGAACGGGTAGGGGCGAGGGGACGGACGGCATCAGCTACATAAGGTCTGGTACTGTGTCAGGACATAACCCTGAGTTATGCCATTTTCTACAACAACTAAAAAACAAGTTGTAGTCTAGTCTAATTGTTGTACAGTAAAACCACTGCCTAGAGCCTATAGACTAGTACTTCATAGTGCTGAAAGATGAATCGGCGATAGGCCTAGCTACTAGCCAATGTCTCCAAGGGATTCTCAAATGACGTGTACTCTTTGAGGCTCTCTTGTGTTGCCTGCTTTTCAAAACGTGAATTTGTTGTCGTCGGGAGGATGGCCTTCAAGCCAAGTCCATAGCTATGTCCCAAATGCAACGATTTTCCCTGTTGGGCCCTGGTCAAAAGTTATGCACTATATAGGGAACAGGGTGCCGTGGGCCCTGGTCAAAAGTAAGGCCTTGGGGAATAGGGTGTTAGAGAGGCTGTTTCAGCTTCTGTCAGCTCTAAAGCTCCCTCTGTCCTGTAGGAAATGGTTACTCTAGCATTTCAAACCCTGCAGTAGACACCATGTTAATGACTGCTTCCAGCCTGCCAGCCTGGCCTAGTGGACGTCGCAAGCTAACCAACCCCATATTAAAAACAACTCACACAGTCACAGCAATTGGGTGGCCTTATCCCTGATCCGGTTGACAACGAGCCTGAGTGCCAGTCTGTTTGTGCTATCATGTTTACATAGGAGATGGTCAAAAGCACAAACAGATCTGGGATCAGGCTTTGTAAAAAAAAAATTAAAAAAAATAAACCCTGAATGAGAAATCCAAAGCACAGTCCCAGGCAAGAAGACTCCCTGTTTGAAATAGGCCTACAGTCCATACAGCCATTGTGTATCTGGAATAGTCATTATATGTGACGGTTTAGGTCTAAACTAGAGCTCAGATTCCGTTTTTTAGAGTCTAAAGAATACGATGCATATGTTTGGCTCTGGGTGTATGTTAGCCTGGCAATATGGTCTGGCTCTAAATGTTGCAGCAGTCTCGCCATTCCTTCAATACAAAGTGGTCCCTGTCCTCATTTCATATGTTTCCTCTTAGCATAATTAGTTTCGAAAAGACATGGGGTTTGAATCGGGAAAAGAAAAAAAAAATTACTACATCTCTCATTTCAGCCATTTTCCATGTTACTAATGTTCACTCACGAGCCACACTTGACATATTTTGCACCAAAGGTATGCATTCCCTTATGGGTGAATCGGTATATAGAATAATGTATGAATCACGTGTTGAGACTGTATCTCAAAACGACATGTTAAAAATCACAATGCCTTACTACTTGCTTTTTTGGGGTCAACTTTTAAACAAAAAACGTGGCGTGTATCTTGCTTGATGTTAATTAGGTTAGCACTATTTTTTTTTTATCTCCCACAAAGCTGAGCTACATTTTGTTGAAAAAGACCCCGTCCTCAGCGGGCCATATTCTACAAGATAGCGAGTAGCGATCAACCCAGCCGGTGTAACTAACTAGTTAACCTCTTGTTTTGGGAGTTATCTGTCTAGCCATGGTATGCACCCCTCTCAACACTGCAGTAAATAAGTGTTGTAACTGACTCACAGGTAGACAACTAGGTATTTTTTATTTTAAATCCCTGGTTCTTACCCAAAAGCTTGTTGACCTCCTCCTCACTCATGTAGACGTTGACACTGGGGTGGTTGTTGATGTCCAGAGTAGGGACACTCGTGCTGGGGTTGGCGAGACACACGGTCCCTTCCAGAAACAGGAGCAAAAAGAAACCCCCGAGGCTCCACTGAACCGAATGTGTCCAGTCTCGGTAAACGGAGGGGCTCCGACAGCGGAGAACCAGTCCCGGTTTCCTCAACATTTCAAATGACTTGTAGGTTGTTTGCGCTTCTTCTTCTTGGAAACAAATAAATAAATAAAAGTCGTTTATCCCACTTTGTTTCCAAATCCTCGATGTATTTATCATCCGTAGTTGAAGTTAATGTTTAAAGGGCAACATTACTACTTGTTGTTCAACGTCGGTATCTCCCCGGGTTTTTCGTGGTTCTTGTTATTTAACAGGCGAGCCACAGTCAGCTAACTAATTCGGACCGCGTTGATGTGCGGTTACTTTTATTTTTCTTGTTGTCACGTTTGCGAAGATTTGGATACAATTCTGTATTCACTGTCCTTTGCGTATATTATCCTACTTAGATATGTTTAATTTGAGATCCCGTTAAGATAAATAGTAACGATTCCCCCCCCCCTCCTCCTCCTCCCCCCTCCCAACAAAAAAAATAACATCCAGGTTTGTCCTTTCATGGTCCTTGTTGTTCCTTCCCGGAGTAATCTCAGTTTTCACTGGAGGGAGGGGACAACGAGGGTTGTCCAGGGTCCGGGAAACGCGCCTGATAACATTTTGTTACATGCAGATGAATGGTAATATACAGTCTATTTTGTATAACGACAAAAACAACTTTAAAAAAAAAATTTGAATAACGCAATGGATTCGCATCAAACAAACACACCGCAGGTAACATCATAGGTGTGTGATTGATTCAAATGTTGCTTGGTCCTCTAATGGAACAATGTTTGGCCTATTTGCTCTCCCCTAGAGAGCTTCAAGATATTTGGCGTCCACATCACTAAGGACTATCGGCACCATTGAGAGCATGGCTGGCTGCATCACCGCTTGGAATGGCAATTGCACCACCCTTGACTGCAAAAGCATTACATACATGGTGTAGGTAGCCCAGTACATCAGTGGGGCCAAGCTTCCTGCCATCCAGGACCTCTATACCAGGTGGTGTCAGAGGAAGGCCCGAAAAATACCCAAAGACTCCAGCCACCCAAGCCATAGTCTGTTCACTCTGCTACCGTCCAGCAAATGGTACCCGGAGCATCGGCTGTCGGACCAACAGGCTCAGAGACAGCTTCTGCCATCATTTGCTGCTGCTTCTCTGTTCTCTATTTTACTCTTATTATCTATCCTGACGTCGAGTCACTTTACCTTGCCTTCATGTACATATCTACCTCAAATACCTTATTATTATCTATCCTGATATCTAGTCACTTTAACCTGCCTTCATGTACATATCTACCTCAAATACCTTATTATTATCTATCCTGACGTCGAGTCACTTTACCCTGCCTTCATGTACATATCTACCTCAAATACCTTATTATTATCTATCCTGATGTCTAGTCACTTTACCCTGCCTTCATGTACATATCTACCTCAAATACCTCAAACCCCTGCACATTGATCTGGTACTCAGAAGGTGAATTCACCAATTTGTAAGTCGCTCTGGATAAGAGCGTCTGCTAAATGACTTAAATGTAAATGTACTGGTACTTCCTGTATATAGCTCCACATTGATCTGGTACTGGTACTTCCTGTATATAGCTCCACATTGATCTGGTACTTCCTGTATATAGCTCCACATTGATCTGGTACTGGTACTTCCTGTATATAGCTCCACATTGATCTGGTACTTCCTGTATATAGCCCCACATTGATCTGGTACTTCCTGCATATAGCTCCACATTGATCTGGTACTTCCTGTATATAGCTCCACATTGATCTGGTACTTCCTGTCTATAGCTCCACATTGATCTGGTACTTCCTGTATATAGCTCCACATTGATCTGGTACTTCCTGTATATAGCTTCACATTGATCTGGTACTGGTACTTCCTGTATATAGCACCATAGTGATCTGGTACTTCCTGTGTATAGCTCCACATTGATCTGGTACTGGTACTTCCTGTATATAGCTCCATTGATCTGGTACTTCCTGTATATATCTCCACATTGATCTGGTACTTCCTGTATATATCTCCACATTGATCTGGTACTTCCTGTATATAGCTCCACATTGATCTGGTACTTCCTGCATATATCTCCACATTGATCTGGTACTTCCTGTATATATCTCCACATTGATCTGGTACTTCCTGTATATAGCTCCACATTGATCTGGTACTTCCTGTATATAGCTCCACATTGATCTGGTACTTCCTGTATATAGCTCCACATTGATCTGGTACTTCCTGTATATAGCTCCACATTGATCTGGTACTTCCTGTATATAGCTCCACATTGATCTGGTACTTCCTGTATATATTTACATTGATCTGGTACTTCCTGTATATAGCTCCACATTGATCTGGTACTTCCTGTATATAGCTCCACATTGATCTGGGACTTCCTATATATAGCTCCACATTGATCTGGTACTTCCTGTATATAGCTCCACATTAATCTGGGACTTCCTATATATAGCTCCACATTGATCTGGTACTTCCTGTATATAGCTCCACATTGATCTGGTACTTCCTGTATATAGCTCCACATTGATCTGGTACTTCCTGTATATAGCTCCACATTGATCTGGTACTTCCTGTATATAGCTCCACATTGATCTGGTACTTCCTGTATATAGCTCCACATTAATCTGGGACTTCCTATATATAGCTCCACATTGATCTGGTACTTCCTGTATATAGCTCCACATTGATCTGGTACTTCCTGTATATAGCTCCACATTGATCTGGTACTTCCTGTATATAGCTCCACATTGATCTGGTACTTCCTGTATATAGCTCCACATTGATCTGGTACTTCCTGTATATAGCTCCACATTGATCTGGTACTTCCTGTATATAGCTCCACATTGATCTGGGACTTCCTATATATAGCTCCACATTGATCTGGTACTTCCTGTCTATAGCTCCACATTGATCTGGTACTTCCTGTATATAGCTCCACATTGATCTGGTACTTCCTGTATATAGCTCCACATTGATCTGGTACTTCCTGTATATAGCTCCACATTAATCTGGGACTTCCTATATATAGCTCCACATTGATCTGGTACTTCCTGTATATAGCTCCACATTGATCTGGTACTTCCTGTATATAGCTCCACATTGATCTGGTACTTCCTGTATATAGCTCCATTCTTGTGTATTGTATTTTCTTCCTCTTGTGTTAGTTACTATTTTATTTTGTATTATTATTTTTAAACTCTCCATCGTTAGGAAAGGTTTCGTAAGTAATATCACGTTGATGCAGTGTAGACAAAGACACCTTGTGGTGGGCTACTGCAGCACAATACATGCAGAGAACACATCTTCAAATAGAGGCCCTACTTTCCAATAGGTGGCTGTTATACAGTCTACGTCATTCACACGCAAACATATTGAAGCTATAGACATTCCTGCACATTTGAAATAAATATGAAATAAAACATGACACGAAAATACAATTTTAACATTTTAATTATTAAAATATTCACCTACAAAACAGCCTATAAACACTATTTACATGATAGCTAGCAGTGATGTTGGTTTAGAGTTGAAAGACACAAAGACAGGCACTTATTTTCCAGTACTGATTACTGAACATGTTTTTTGGCTAAGAGGTAAAACATTTATTGTTAAATCAATCGATACAGATTTTAAAATAGGGTTGTGAGGAAACAGACAATATACACATTTCCCTGAGCAGAGGGACTAAACTGCCAATACAGTGGGGCAAAAAAGTATTTAGTCAGCCACCAATTGTGCAAGTTCTCCCACTTAAAAAGATGAGAGAGGCCTGTAATTTTCATCATAGGTACACTTCAACTATGACAGACAAAATTAGAAAGAATAAATCCAGAAAATCACATTGTATGATTTTTAATGAATTTATTTGCAAATTATGGTGGAAAATAAGTATTTGGTCACCTACAAACAAGCAAGATTTCTGGCTCTCACAGACCTGTATCTTCTTCTTTAAGAGGCTCCTCTGTCCTCCACTCGTTATCTGTATTAATGGCACCTGTTTGAACTTGTTATCAGTATAAAAGACACCTGTCCACAACCTCAAACAGTCACACTCCAAACTCCACTATGGCCAAGACAAAGAGCTGTCAAAAGACACCAGAAACAAAATTGTAGACCTGCACCCGGCTGGGAAGACTGAATCTGCAATAGGTAAGCAGCTTGGTTTCAAGAAATCAACTGTGGGAGCAATTATTGGGAAATGGAAGACATACAAGACCACTGATAATCTCCCTCGATCTGGGGCTCCACGCCGTGGGGTCAAACTGATCACGAGAACGGTGAGCAAAAATCCCAGAACCACACGGGGGGACCTAGTGAATGACCTGCAGAGAGCTGGGACCAAAGTAACAAAGCCTACCATCAGTCACACACTACGCCGCCAGGGACTCAAATCCTGCAGTGCAAGACGTGTCCCCCTGCTTAAGCCAGTACATGTCCAGGCCCATCTGAAGATTGCTAGAGAGCATTTGGATGATTCAGAAGAGGATTGGGAGAATGTCATATGGTCAGATGAAACCAAAATATAACTTTTTGGTAAAAACTCAACTCGTCGTGTTTGGAGGACAAAGAATGCTGAGTTGCATCCAAAGAACACCATACCTACTGTGAAGCATGGGGGTGGAAACATCATGCTTTGGGGCTGTTTTTCTGCAAAGGGACCAGGACGACTGATCCGTGTAAAGGAAAGAATGAATGGGGCCATGTATCGTGAGATTTTGAGTGAAAACCTCCTTCCAGCAGCAAGGGCATTGAAGATGAAACGTGGCTGGGTCTTCCAGCATGACAATGATCCCAAACACACCGCCCGGGCAATGAAGGAGTGGCTCATAAGAAGCATTTCAAGGTCCTGGAGTGGCCTAGCCAGTCTCCAGATCTCAATCCCATAGAAAATCTTTGGAGGGAGTTGAAAGTCTGTGTTGCCCAGCAACAGCCCCAAAACATCACTGCTCTAGAGGAGATCTGCATGGAGGAATGGGCCAAAATACCACCAACAGTGTGTGAAAACCTTGTGAAGACTTACAGAAAACGTTTGACCTCTGTCATTGCCAACAAAGGGTGTATAACAAAGTATTGAGATAAACTTTTGTTATTGACCAAATACGTATTTTCCACCATAATTTGCAAATAAATTCATTAAAAATCCTACAATGTGTTTTTCTGGATTTTTTTAACTCATTTTGTCTGTCATAGTTGAAGTGTACCTATGATGAAAATTACAGGCCTCTTTCATCTTTTTAAGTGGGAGAACTTGCACAATTGGTGGCTGACTAAATACTTTTTTGCCCCACGGTATGTGAGACATGAGGTATGTATAATGTTTTGATTTTACACAGGTGTGAACTGTTTATGGTACATTTGTCATCCGTCATGAGTGAAAATTCTGTTTAAAAAAATATGACATAGAATAGTTAGAAATGATTGATGATTCTGTGGCCAAATCTCATTGATGGTTGCAGGGGTCAATCATGTTCCACTTGTTAGCTTCCTCCAAATCCTCATTCAAGCTGCAGCTACAACAGGTCAACCTCTGGGCAACATGGGTCATCCAATAGGCCAATCTCTGGACAACATGGGTCACCCCTCATAGCCTGGTTCCTCTCTAGGTTTTTCCGAGCCACCATGCTTCTACACCTGCATTGCTTGCTGTTTGGGATTTTCTGTACAGCACTTTGTGACATCAGCTGATGTAAAAAGGGCTTTATAAATACATGTGATTGATTGATCCTACAGGCCAATCTCTGGGCAACATTGGTCATCCAACAAGCCAATCTTTGGGCAACATGGGTCAACATGGGTCACCCAATAGGCCAATCTCTGGTCAACATGGGTCATCCAATAGGCCAATCTCTGGGTAACATGGGTCAACATGGGTCACCCAATAGGCCTATCTCTGGGCAACATGGGTCATCCAACAGGTCAATCTCTGGGCAACATGGGTCATCCAACAGGTCAATCTCTGGGCAACATGGGTCATCCAACAGGTCAATCTCTGGTCAACATGGGTCATCCAATAGGCCAATCTCTGGTCAGCATGGGTCATTCAACAGGCCAATCTCTGGGCAACATGGGTCAACATGGGTCATCCAACAGGCCAATCTCTGGGCAACATGGGTCATCCAATAGGCCAATCTCTGGTCAACATGGGTCATTCAACAGGCCAATCTCTGGGCAACATGGGTCAACATGGGTCATCCAACAGGCCAATCTCTGGGCAACATGGGTCATTCAACAGGCCAATCTCTGGGCAACATGGGTCAACATGGGTCATCCAACAGGCCAATCTCTGGGCAACATGGGTCAACATGGGTCATCCAACAGGTCAATCTCTGGGCAACATGGGTCAACATGGGTCATCCAAGAGGCCAATCTCTGGGCAACATGGGTCATCCAAGATTAGCTTTCTGAAAGTAGAAAATATCAATTTTATTTTAACTGAAACCAAAGCAAATTGTATTACATTTTAAATTAAATCAATATATTTCAGTAGATTGCATATTGTAATGTCTGTTTTTACCAACCATTAATGTTGTCTGTTAGTTCTTCTGTCTGTCCAAACAGAGAATAATGACATGTGAAAAACAACAATATGATTGTATTAAAGCCAAGAGTTACTTCATTCAGGTGACCGAACTGTTCAATCAAACTCACTGGGGCTTTTCTTGGGAAGCAGCGGTGGTCCACAGATCTCTCGATAGCAAATATCCTGCTGGACTTTATACGTTATTTTATACCTGGGGGTACAAAGGGGAAAAAATAGCTTATCTACTAAACATACAAAGTACATATAAATACTGATTATTCAACATGCTTCTTGTGGGGATGAAACCCATTTACATTCTGGAAATTAGTTAAGTTATACTAGTACTATATTTAACAGGTGTCAGTGTTTTTACAGTATCCCTTACTTCCCTAGGTACCCCTGTCTCTTACTGGGTTCAAATCAGGGAAGATACACCCCGTCCTTCCCTAGGTACCCCTGTCTCTTACTGGGTTCAAATCAGGGAAGATACACCCCGTCCTTCCCTAGGTACCCCTGTCCCTTACTGGGCTCAAATCAGGGAAGATACATCCCTTCCTTCCCTAGGTACCCCTGTCTCTTACTGGGTTCAAATCAGGGAAGATACATCCCTTCCTTCCCTAGGTACCCCTGTCCCTTACTGGGATCAGGGAAGACTTCAGCATATAAAGACGTTTACAGTCTATATTAAATCAATTCTGACATGTACACTGCTCAAAAAAATAAAGGGAACACTAAAATAACACATCCTAGATCTGAATGAAATATTCTTATTAAATACTTTTTCTTTACATAGTTGAATGTGCTGACAACAAAATCACACAAAAAATATCAATGGAAATCAAATTTATCAACCCATGGAGGTCTGGATTTGGAGTCCCACTCAAAATTAAAGTGGAAAACCACACTACAGTCTGACCCAACTTTGATGTAATGTCCTTAAAACAAGTCAAAATGAGGCTCAGTAGTGTGTGTGGCCTCCACGTGCCTGTATGACCTCCCTACAACGCCTGGGCATGCTCCTGATGAGGTGGCGGATGGTCTCCTGAGGGATCTCCTCCCAGACCTGGACCAAAGCATCCGCCAACTCCTGAACAGTCTGTGGTGCAACGTGGCGTTGGTGGATGGAGCGAGACATGATGTCCCAGATGTGCTCAATTGGATTCAGGTCTGGGGAACGGGCGGGCCAGTCCATAGCATCAATTCCTTCCTCTTGCAGGAACTGCTGACACACTCCAGCCACATGAGGTCTAGCATTGTCTTGCATTAGGAGGAACCCAGGGCCAACCGCACCAGCATATGGTCTCACAAGGGGTCTGAGGATCTCATCTCGGTACCTAATGGCAGTTAGGCTACCTCTGGCGAGCACATGGAGGGCTGTGCGCCCCCCCCCCCCAAAGAAATGCCACCCCACACCATGACTGACCCACCACCAAACCGGTCATGCTGGAGGATGTTGCAGGCGGCAGAACGTTCTCCACGGCATCTCCAGACTCTGTCACGTCTGTCACATGTGCTCAGTGTGAACCTGCTTTCATCTGTGAACAGCACAGGGCGCCAGTGGCGAATTTGCCAATCTTGGTGTTCTCTGGCAAATGCCAAACGTCCTGCACAGTGTTTGGATGTAAGCACAACCCCCACCTGTGGACGTCGGGCCCTCATACCACCCTCATGGAGTCTGTTTCTGACCGTTTGAGCAGACACATGCACATTTGTGGCCTGCTGGAGGTCATTTTGCAGGGCTCTGGCAGTGCTCCTCCTGCTCCTCCTTGCACAAAGGTGGAGGTAGCGGTCCTGCTGCTGGGTTGTTGCCCTCCTACGGCCTCCTCCACGTCTCCTGATGTACTGGCCTGTCTCCTGGTAGCGCCTCCATGCTCTGGACACTACGCTGACAGACACAGCAAACCTTCTTGCCACAGCTCGCATTGATGTGCCATCCTGGATGAGCTGCACTACCTGAGCCACTTGTGTGGGTTGTAGACTCCGTCTCATGCTACCACTAGAGTGAAAGCACCGCCAGCATTCAAAAGTGACCAAAACATCAGCCAGGAAGCATAGGAACTGAGAAGTGGTCTGTGGTCACCACCTGCAGAACCACTCCTTTATTGGGGGTGTCTTGCTAATTGCCTATAATTTCCACCTGTTGTCTATTCCATTTGCACAACAGCATGTGAAATGTATTGTCAATAAGTGTTGCTTCCGAAGTGGACAGTTTGATTTCACAGAAGTGTGATTGACTTGGAGTTACATTGTGTTGTTTAAGTGTTCCCTTTATTTTTTTGAGCAGTATATATATATATTCCAAAATATATAGCTGATGGCTTTCAGAGTTCAATACAGGACAATAACGTTAGCCAGCCAACATACCCAGCTGGGCTAGCAAGCCAGCCAGCCAGCCAACATACCAGCCAACATACACAGCTGGGCTAGCAAGCCAGCCAGCCAACATACCCAACTAGTCTAGCAAGCCAGCCAGCCAACATACCCAACTTGGCTAGCAAGCCAGCCAGCCAACATACCCAACTAGGCTAGCAAGCCAGCCAGCCAACATACCCAGCTGGGCTAGCAAGCCAGCCAGCCAGCCAACATACCCAACTAGGCTAGCAAGCCAGCCAACATACCCAACTAGGCTAGCAAGCCAGCCAGCCAACATACCAGCCAACATACACAGCTACATGTGACATGAGTGTATAAACATGCAGAGGAAGTCCGCGTCCACTGTTTGACACTCACAGGTAATGGCAGACTTCACCCACCCAGACAGGCACGCTCTTGGTTTCAGAGTAGAGGCGGGTACACGGGTGGGGCACTCTGGCAGACTGCAGACAGACGTGGTCGCGACAGCACAAAGATAAACACAGATATGTGTTAAAGCACTGAGAGGGTTCTTCTGAAGGAAGAGGCAGTTCAAAAAGGCTGTTAAATATGACACGAGGGATTGAGGAGAAGACAAAGGGAGGAAGAAAGAGGGAGAGAGGGACATAAGGTGGGAGAGTGATAAGGAGGGGGGGATTTGGTCAGAGGAAGAGAGAGAGAGGGAGGAAGAGGGAGAGAGGGACATAAGGAGGGAGAGAGGGATTTGGTCGGAGGGAGAGAGGGACAAGGAGGGAGAGTGATAGGGAGGGAGGGATTTGGTCAGAGGAAGAGAGAGAGAGGGAGGAAGAGGGAGAGAGGGACAAGGAGGGAGAATGATAGGGAGGGAGGGATTTGGTATGAACAGAAAGAGAGAGGAAGGAAGAGAGAGAAGAGAGAAGATGCAAAGAGAGAGAGAAGGTGAAATAGAGGGAGAGAGAGAGAGAGAAGGTGAAAGAGAGGGAGAGAGAGAGAGAGAAGGTGAACAAGAGGGAGAGAGAGAGATTTGTTCTGAGGAAGATAGAGAGAGAGAGAGACAGGGGGATTTAGCCTGAGAAGGAGTGAGAGAGAGGGAGGAGAGATATGGAGGAGAGAGAGAGAGGGAGGAGAGAGAGAGAGAGAGAGAGAGAGATAGGGAGGAGAGATAGGGAGGGTGGAATTTGGCACTCCTCCCTAGTGATTGATGGTTTTAGGAAAGAAATGTTTAAAAGTTTGACTGAGGGTGTTTAGACGTAGAAATGTACAGTGTAGAGCAGTTGATGTGTCTTAATACACAGAATACAGACAAATAGAATGTGTTGACAAAAGTCACCTTGTTCGAGAGAGATTTACACGGTTATCGAAATGTTATGCCAGGGTAGGCCTACACGAAAACACAGACCTTATTTTAAGTGTTTCTAAGATCCTCTATGGGAGAAAAAAGAATGGTGAAAACAAAACGAAAAAAAAAAACGATTGGAACCATTTCCCCGTTTGACCGCTAGGTTTTATGGGAATTATGACTCATACTGTGGTACTCTATTAAAAAGAGAAGTGGGCTGTGTGTGTGTGTGTGTGTGTGTGTGTGTGTGTTTGTGTGTGTGCCATCTCCTACATTGCTACAGCATAACACCTTGCGTTACTGGTGAACGTGATTGGACAAGTTCAAACCAAAGGCTAAGCTTGTATTTCAAAATAACCTATTTAGTTTTGAAGTGCTTTGTACATGAATGGTGATATTATAGTTATGTTATGACTTGCAAAGTTCTATTTTCTATGTGAGGATGTTGCTGGGTAGTTATGGTGCTGGGTAGTTATGGTTCTGGGAAATTATTTCCTCCTATGAGGAAGACATCTGAATCTATTTTTTCTGACAGCCCAAGACAGCTGATCTGAGAGAAAATGCAGTTGTTCTTTGTCAAACTAGAACAAAAAATTGTTCTTCGGTTGTCCCCAACCGTTTTGGGTTCCAGGTTAAACCATTTGGGTTCCATGTAGAACCATTTTTTTTACCAGGCAAGTCAGTTCAGAACAAATTCTTATTTTCAATGATGGCCTAGGAACAGTGGGTTAACTGCCTTGTTCAGGGGCAGAACGACAGATTTGTACCTTGTCAGCTTGAACTTGCAACCTTCCGGTTACTAGTCCAACGCTCTAACCACTAGGCTACTCTGTTGGGGACAGCTAAATGGTGTGTATGGCACTCCAATGTCAATGTAATGTGTCGTGTGGTGGAGACCAAGACAGAAGGCATGAACTCACACAGCTCACACTGCCTGCCCTTGAACCCGGATATGCAGTCGCAGATGTAGGAGTCGCCGCCCTTCGCACACGTACCCCGTTCAGGCAGGGCAGACTCTGGCAGTCCTGGGACGACTCTGAAACACAGCAGCTGCTGTCAGGACCCCGAGTTAAGTGGAGCCCAGCAGACAAACCACCAGCTCAGGTTTCACTAAGGCTGCCTGCTATCCAAATTGAACCTATTCTCTTTTTAGAGCACAACATTTGACCAGAGCCCGTTGGGTAGTGTCCTATAGATAGAGACCTATGGGTAGTAGACCTATGGGTAGAGTCCTATGGGTAGAGTCCTATGGGTAGAGTACTATGGGTAGAGACCTATGGGTAGAGTACTATGGGTAGAGTCCTATGGGTAGTCCTATGGGTAGAGACCTATGGGTAGAGTACTATGGGTAGAGACCTATGGGTAGAGTCCTATGGGTAGAGAACTAGAGACCTATGGGTAGAGACCTATGGGTAGTCCTATGGGTAGAGTCCTATGGGTAGAGTCCTATGGGTAGAGTCCTATGGGTAGAGATCTATGGGTAGAGACCTATGGGTAGTCCTATGGGTAGAGTCCTATGGGTAGTGTCCTATGGATAGAGACCTATGGGTAGAGTCCTATGGGTAGAGTCCTATGGGTAGAGTCCTATGGGTAGAGTCCTATGGATAGAGACCTAGAGACCTATGGGTAGAGTCCTATGGGTAGAGACCTATGGGTAGAGTCCTATGGGTAGAGTCCTATGGGTAGAGTCCTATGGGTAGAGACCTATGGGTAGAGAGTCCCTATGGGTAGAGTCCTATGGGTAGAGACCTAGAGACCTATGGGTAGAGTCCTATGGGTAGAGTCCTATGGGTAGAGTCCTATGGGTAGAGACCTAAGTCCTATGGGTAGAGTCCTATGGGTAGAGTCCCTATAGGTAGAGCCCTATGGGTAGTCCTATGGGTAGAGTCCTATGGGTAGAGTCCTATGGGTAGAGCCCTATGGGTAGTCCTATGGGTAGAGTCCTATGGGTAGAGACCTATGGGTAGAGACCTATGGGTAGAGATCTATGGGTAGAGACCTATGGGTAGAGTCCTATGGGTAGAGTCCTATGGATAGAGACCTATGGGTAGTGTCCTATGGATAGAGACCTATGGGTAGAGTCCTATGGGTAGAGTCCTATGGGTAGAGACCTATGGATAGAGACCTATGGGTAGTCCTATGGGTAGTCCTATGGGTAGAGTCCTATGGGTAGAGACCTATGGGTAGAGTCCTATGGGTAGAGACCTATGGGTAGTCCTATGGGTAGAGTCCTATGGGTAGTCCTATGGGTAGAGTCCTATGGGTAGAGACCTATGGGTAGTCCTATGGGTAGAGTCCCATGGGTAGAGTCCTATGGGTAGAGTCCTATGGGTAGAGTCCTATGGGTAGGTCCTATGGGTAGAGACCTATGGGTGGGTAGAGTCCTATGGGTAGAGGTAGAGTCCTATGGGTAGAGTCCTATAGTCCTATGGGTAGAGTCCTATGGGTAGAGACCTATGGGTAGAGTCCTATGGGTAGAGTATGGGTAGAGTCCTATGAGGTTCCCTATGGGTAGAGACCTATGGGTGAGACCTATGGGTAGAGTCCTATGGGTAGAGTCCTATGGGTAGAGTCCTATGAGGTTCCCCTATGGGTAGAGTCCTATGGGTAGAGACCCTATGGGTAGAGTCCTATGGGTAGAGTCCTATGGGTAGAGTCCTATGAGGTTCCCCCATGGGTAGAGTCCTATGGGTAGAGTCCTATGGGTAGAGTCCTATGGGTAGAGTCCCCTATGAGGTCCTGTGGGTAGAGTCCTATGGGTAGAGTCCTGGGTAGAGTCCTATGGGTAGAGTCCTATGAGGTTCCCCTATGGGTAGAGTCCTATGGGTAGAGTCCTATGAGGTTCCCCTATGGGTAGAGTCCTATGGGTAGAGTCCTATGAGGTTCCCCTATGGGTAGAGTCCCATGGGTAGAGTCCTATGAGAGTCCCCTATGGGTAGAGTCCTATGGGTAGAGTCCTATGGGTTCCATGAGGTTCACATTCTCCATGGGTTCTCATGGGTAGCTGTAAGTCATTGCTATGGGTAGAGTCCTATGAGGTTCCCCTATGGGTAGAGTCCTATGGGTAGAGTCCTATGGGTAGAGTCCTATGAGAGTCCATGGGTAGAGTCCTATGGAGAGTCCTATTAGACCTATGGGTTCCTATGGGTAGAGTCCTATTGAGTGGTGAGTCCTATCCTAGGGTAGAGTCCTATGGGTAGAGTCCTAGAGGTTCCCCTATGGGTAGAGTCCTTAGAGCCCTGGGTAGATTCCTATGGGTTTCCCTATGGGTGGAGACCTAGAGCCCTTAGAGTCCTATTAGGTTCCTCTATGGGTATAGCCTTAGAGTAGAGTCCTATGGGTAGAGACCGATGGGTAGAGTCCTGTGGGTAGAGCCCTGTGGTAGATTCCTGAGGGTAGAGCCCTTTGGGTAGAGCTCTGTGAGTAGAGCCCTGTGGGTAGAGTCCTATGAGGTTCCCCTGTGGGTAGAGTCCTATGGGTAGAGTCCTATTAGGTTCCTCTATGGGTATAGCCTATGAGTAGAGTTCTATGGGTAGAGACCTGTGGGTAGAGCCATGTGGTAGATTCCTGAGGGTAGAGCCCTTTGGGTAGAGGCCTACGGGTAGAGTCCTATGAGGTTCCCCTGTGGGTAGAGTCCTATGGGTAAAGCCCTATGAGGTTCTCCTGTGGGTAGAATCCTATGGGTAGATTCCTATGAGGTTCCCCATGTGGGTAGAGTCCTGTGGGTAGAGTCCTATGAGGTTCCCCTATGGGTAGAGTCCTATGAGGTTGCCCTATTTTAGAGTCCTTTATTTTTCCCTATGGGTAAAGTCCTTTTTTGGGTAAAATTCCTATGGGTAGAGTCCTATGGGTAGAGTCCTATGAGGTTCCCCTATAGAGTCCTGTGGGTACCACCATGGGTAGGGTCCTGTGGGTAGAGTCCTATGGGTAGAGTACTATGGGTAGAGTCCAGAGGTTCCTATGGGTAGAGTCCTGTGGGTAGACCACCCTATGGGTAGGGTCCTACCTATATATAGTACAAGACCGGGAATCCTGTGGGTACCATATCCTGTGGGTAGAGTCCTATGGGTAGAGTCCTATGTGGGTAGAGTCCTATGGGTACCTGTGGGTAGAGCCCTATGGGTAGAGTCCTATGAGTCCTATGAGGTTCCCCTATGGGTAGAGTCCTAGGGTAGAGTCCTGTAGGTTCCCCTGTGGGCCATATCAAAGTAATCCACCAGAATACTCTCATGTCTCTCATGTTTCTCATGTCTCACATTCTCTCATGTTTCTCATTCTCAGTAATACATTGCTATTGTAAAGACATTCCCTTCATCCTCCTCGAGCTACAGTCCTGTGGCCAGAAGATAAATGATCCATCGCTGTATATATGGAGACGTAATAATTAACATACTGTTTCTATTGAGTGGTGCCTAGGAGAAGATTAGCATAGATTAGCATAGATCCGCATATATTAACATATATTAACATAGCTTCCATGTGGCAGACCTCCCATTAAAACTGACTGGTGCTGGGAGATGTAAAGAATGCTGTACTTTCCATATGGACCCAGTTACAGACAAGAATGTTCCTATCTGGCATCTTAAAGACACCACGAATACTGTCCTGCATGACAGATTATACTGTACGACCAACACCAAGGCCACCATATCAAGACCATCTCCTGAATGCCTACAGTGTTGAGTTGACAGTCGCTGTATCCACTTTTGACCTGCTATTTTAACATTTATTTTTTTTTAAATCTTTTTTAAAATTCCACTTCACTTAATTTCCTACAATATACAGGACCACCAGAATACCTACCATATACAAGACCACCAGAATACCTACCATATATAGTACAAGACCACCAGAATACCTTCCATATACAAGACCACCAGAATACCTACCATATACAAGACCACCAGAATACCTACCATATACAAGACCACCAGAATACCTACCATATACAAGACCACCAGAATACCTACCATATACAAGACCACCAGAATACCTACCATATACAAGACCACCAGAATACCTTCCATATACAAGACCACCAGAATAGCTACCATATACAAGAATACCACCAGAATGCCTACCATATACAAGACCACCAGAATGCCTTCCATATACAAGACCACCAGAATGCCTTCCATTTACAAGACCACCAGAATACCTACCATATATAGTACAAGACCACCAGAATACCTACCATATACAAGACCACCAGAATGCCTTCCATATACAAGACCACCAGAATGCCTTCCATTTACAAGACCACCAGAATACCTACCATATATAGTACAAGACCACCAGAATACCTACCATATACAAGACCACCAGAATGCCTACCATATACAAGACCACCAGAATGCCTACCATATACAAGACCACCAGAATGCCTACCATATACAAGACCACCAGAATGCCTACCATATACAAGACCACCAGAATGCCTTCCATATACAAGACCACCAGAATGCCTTCCATTTACAAGACCACCAGAATACCTACCATATATAGTACAAGACCACCAGAATACCTACCATATACAAGACCACCAGAATACCTACCATTACAAGACCACCAGAATACCTACCATATACAAGACCACCAGAATACCTACCATATACAAGACCACCAGAATGCCTTCCATATACAAGACCACCAGAATGCCTACCATATACAAGACCACCAGAATACCTACCATATACAAGACCACCAGAATACCTAACATATACAAGACCACCAGAATACCTACCATATACAAGACCACCAGAATACAACAAGACCACCAGAATACCTACCATATACAAGACCACCAGAATACCTACCATATATAGTACAAGACCACCAGAATACCTACCATATACAAGACCACCAGAATACCTAACATATACAAGACCACCAGAATACCTACCATATACAAGACCACCAGAATACCTACCATATATAGTACAAGACCACCAGAATACCTACCATATACAAGACCACCAGAATACCTACCATATATAGTACAAGACCACCAGAATACCTACCATATACAAGACCACCAGAATACCTACCATATACAAGACCACCAGAATACCTACCATATATAGTACAAGACCACCAGAATACCTACCATATATAGTACAAGACCACCAGAATACCTACCATATACAAGACCACCAGAATACCTACCATATAAAGTACAAGACCACCAGAATACCTACCATATACAAGACCACCAGAATACCTACCATATATAGTACAAGACCACCAGAATACCTACCATATACAAGACCACCAGAATACCTACCATATATAGTACAAGACCACCAGAATACCTACCATATACAAGACCACCAGAATACCTACCATATACAAGACCACCAGAATACCTACCATATATAGTACAAGACCACCAGAATACCTACCAGGTTTTCTCTTGGACTCCTCCTCTTCCTCCTTTCTCTGGATCTCTAGTGCAAGGCTGATTTTATTGGTTGTCTCCTCCATCCTCTCTAGCTGAATGGGGGGCTCGGGTTCTGCGAGGCAGAATCAAAGAGGTATTGATTCATTCCACCATTCAGTACAAATGCACTGCTGGTCTACGTGAATGTTAAAATGTACCACATCATGCTGAAGCTTAGCACCTAAAGATGCTATGTGCAGGTTATACCTGGTTATAACAACACTTACTAGTGTCACCTGGCTGGTTAACACTGGTTATAACTACACTTACTAGTGCCACCTGGCTGGTTATACCTGGTTATACCTGATTATACCTGGTTATAACAGCACTTACTAGTGCCACCTGGCTGGTTATACCTGGTTATAACAACACTTACTAGTGCCACCTGGCTGGTTATACCTGGTTATACCTGATTATACCTGTTATAACAGCACTTACTAGTGCCACCTGGCTGGTTATACCTGGTTATAACAACACTTACTAGTGTCACCTGGCTGGTTATACCTGGTTATACCTGGTTATAACAACACTTACTAGTGCCACCTGGCTGGTTATACCTGGTTATAACAACACTTACTAGTGCCACCTGGCTGGTTATACCTGGTTATACCTGATTATACCTGGTTATAACAGCACTTACTAGTGCCACCTGGCTGGTTATACCTGGTTATAACAACACTTACTAGTGCCACCTGGCTGGTTATACCTGGTTATAACAGCACTTACTAGTGCCACCTGGCTGGTTATACCTGGTTATTCCTGGTTATACCTGGTTATAACAGCACTTACTAGTGCCACCTGGCTGGTTATACCTGGTTATACCAGCACTTACTAGTGCCACCTGGCTGGTTATACCTGGTTATAACAACACTTACTAGTGTCACCTGGCTGGTTATACCTGGTTATACCTGGTTATACCTGGTTATACCAGCACTTACTAGTGCCACCTGGCTGGTTATACCTGGTTATAACAGCACTTACTAGTGCCACCTGGCTGGTTATACCTGGTTATACCTGGTTATAACAGCACTTACTAGTGCCACCTGGCTGGTTATACCTGGTTATAACAACACTTACTAGTGCCACCTGGCTGGTTATACCTGGTTATACCTGGTTATAACAGCACTTACTAGTGCCACCTGGCTGGTTATACCTGGTTATACCTGGTTATACCTGGTTATACCTGGTTATAACAGCACTTACTAGTGCCACCTGGCTGGTTATACCTGGTTATACCTGGTTATAACAGCACTTACTAGTGCCACCTGGCTGGTTATACCTGGTTATACCTGGTTATACCTGGTTATAACAGCACTTACTAGTGCCACCTGGCTGGTTATACCTGGTTATACCTGGTTATACCTGGTTATACCTGGTTATAACAACACTTACTAGTGCGATGTCTGATGGCCTTTCTGGGCAGTTTGGAGAACTTAGCTGTTATCTTCCCTCTTCCATCAATCAGCTCTGTGTATCTAGAAGAAAACAAAACAAACAAAATGATGGTAAGCACTTTAACAGAGACTGACAAATAGAGCCTGAGACAGACAGACAAATAGAGCCTGAGACAGACAGACAAATAGAGCCTGAGACAGACAGACAAATAGAGCCTGAGACAGACAGACAAATAGAGCCTGAGACAGACAGACAAATAGAGCCTGAGACAGACAGACAAATAGAGCCTGAGACAGACAGACAAATAGAGCCTGAGGCAGACAGACAAATAGAGCCTGAGACAGACAGACAAATAGAGCCTGAGACAGACAGACAAATAGAGCCTGAGAAAGACAGACAAATGGAGACTGAGACAGACAGACAAATGGAGCCTGAGGCAGACAGACAGACAAATAGAGCCTGAGACAGACAGACAAATAGAGCCCGAGGCAGACAGACAAATAGAGCCTGAGACAGACAGACAAATAGAGCCTGAGACAGACAGACAAATAGAGCCTGAGACAGACAGACAAATAGAGCCTGAGACAGACAGACAAATAGAGCCTGAGACAGACAGACAAATAGAGCCTGAGAAAGACAGACAAATGGAGACTGAGGCAGATAGACAAATGGAGCCTGAGGCAGACAGACAAATAGAGCCCGAGGCAGACAGGCAAATAGAGCCTGAGACAGACAGACAAATAGAGCCCGAGGCAGACAGACAAATAGAGCCTGAGACAGACAGACAAATAGAGCCTGAGACAGACAGACAAATGGAGCCTGAGACAGACAGACAAATAGAGCCTGAGGCAGACAGACAAATAGAGCCTGAGGCAGACAGACAAATAGAGCCTGAGGCAGATAGACAAATGGAGCCTGAGGCAGACAGACAAATAGAGCCTGAGACAGACAGACAAATGGAGCCTGAGACAGACAGACAAATGGAGCCTGAGACAGACAGAGAAATAGAGCCTGAGACAGACAGACAAATAGAGCATGCGATAATTAACCTTGAATTGTCTCTTTTAACACTAAATAGGTAGGTTTCAACTCAGCATTCCAATATATTTCTGCAATAAGGGTGAAACACTGCACTCTAGTGTCTTATTCCTAGTGATAGTTTGAGACAAAAACCAACACCGCAGTACTGGGCTTTTAAAACATTTACCCAACACACTATACAACCAGCCCAATGCTGGTTGGTGGCCTACCCGGACATCTCTTCAGAGTGCTCTATCTCCACCGTCACCTCCAGGTCCTGAGTGAGTGAGTGAGTTCCTCCCTCCCTCCCTCCCTCCCTCCCTCCCTCCCTCCCTCCCTCCCTCCCTCCCTCCCTCCCTCCCTCCCTCCCCCTCCCTCCCTCCCTATCTCTTCAGAGAGCTCCCTCCCCCCCCTCCCTATCTCTTCAGAGAGCTCCCTCCCTCCCTCCCTCCCTCCCTCCCTCCCTCCCTCCCTCCCTCCCTCCCTCCCTCCCTCCCTCCCTCCCTCCCTCCCTCCTCTTACCTGGGCATCTCTTCAGAGAGCTGTCTCTCTCCAGTCACCCCCAGGTCCTGAGTGAGTCTCCCCTCCCTCCCTCCCTCCCTCCCTCCCTCCCTCCCTCCCTCCCTCCCTCCCTCCCTCCCTCCCTCCCTCCCTCCCCTCCCTCCCCCTCCCTCCCCCTCCCTCCCTCCCTCCCTCCTTCCTTCCTCTTACTTGGGCATCTCTTCAGAGAGCTCCCTCCCTCCCTCCCTCCCTCCCTCCCTCCCTCCCTCCCTCCCTCCCTCCCTCCCTCCCTCCCTCCCTCCCTCCCTCCCTCCCTCCTTCCTTCCTCTTACCTGGGCATCTCTTCAGAGAGCTCTCTCTCTCCAGCCACCCCCAGGTCCTGAGGTTCAGACAGGGCTAGTGTATGACTCACAGGGGTTCCCTGGCCCACGACAGACGGTCTCCCCCTCGTCCTCCCTCCCCATCGCTCCTCCATCGATACTGGTGATTCAGAGGAAACACACAAAGAGAAAGAGATGGATTACAGTTGTTGTTGTTGTTATTTGTGATAGCCCAAGGTAAAGTTCATTGATCATGATCATGTAGTGATAGAGAAATCAATTTAATCAAATCAAATATATTTTTATACAGCCCTTTTTTTATATCAGCAGTTGCCACAAAGGGCTTTACAGATACCCAGCCTAAAAGCACAAAGACCAAGCAGAAGCACAGTGGCCAGGAAAAACTCCCTAGAAGGCAGGAACCTAGGAAGAAACCTAGAGAGGAACCAGACTCAGAGGGCTTTCTGTCCAGAGGACTGAAACAGACAAAAAAGACAGTCCCAGATCGTAAAAGTTTTGAGTTGATTCCTGTCTCATTCTGGTGTCCCCACCCCCCAGAGTAATAACAATGTGCAATCTCAGTCCTATAGAAATGGGCATGTTACAGTAGGAACACTCACATGTGGTGAAGGCCAGGTGCTGTGGTACGCTGTGAATCTGTTCCGGTCCCGCGTTCCTAACAGCCGTGAGAGCGAGGTGGTAGTGCTGTCCCGGAGAAAGCTCTCTCAGGGTATACGTCTCCAACTTCCCACTGGGTAGGAAGCGACTCCGGGTGCTCAGGCCTCGCGTCACATTGACCACGAAGCCGTCTGGCAGGTTTCTGGGATGGGGAACCCACGTCACCAGGGCAGAGTTGGAGGTCACATGGGACAGAGACAGGTTCTGAGGGGGGAGGGGCCCTACAGGGAGGGGGGGTGGGGGTCAATGTCATCAGGATAGCCAGAACAGAACAGTACTCAATAACCATAGTTTACTCATCACATTTTATTAATTGATCAGTTATACTTGACAGTCTATAGTTCAACTCTCTGTACAGTCTATATTTTAACTCTCTGTACAGTCTATAGTTTAACTCTCTGTACAGTCTATATTTTAACTCTCTGTACAGTCTATAGTTTAACTCTCTGTACAGTCTATAGTTCAACTCTCTGTACAGTCTATAGTTTAACTCTCTGTGCAGTCTATAGTTTAACTCTCTATAGAGTCAGTCTATAGTTTAACTCTCTGTATAGAACTCTGTACAGTCTATAGTTCAACTCTCTGTACAGTCTATAGTTTAACTCTCTGTACAGTCTATAGTTTAACTCTCTGTACAGTCTATAGTTTAACTCTCTGTACAGTCTATAGTTTAACTCTCTGTACAGTCTATAGTTTAACTCTCTGTACAGTCTATAGTTTAACTCTCTGTGCAGTCTATAGTTTAACTCTCTGTGCAGTCTATAGTTTAACTCTCTGTGCAGTCTATAGTTTAACTCTCTATAGAGTCAGTCTATAGTTTAACTCTCTGTACAGTCTATATTTTAACTCTCTGTACAGTCTATATTTTAACTCTCTGTACAGTCTATAGTTTAACTCTCTGTACAGTCTATAGTTTAACTCTCTGTACAGTCTATAGTTTAACTCTCTGTACAGTCTATAGTTTAACTCTCTGTACAGTCTATAGTTTAACTCTCTGTGCAGTCTATAGTTTAACTCTCTGTGCAGTCTATAGTTTAACTCTCTGTACAGTCTATAGTTTAACTCTCTATAGAGTCAGTCTATAGTTTAACTCTCTATAGAGTCAGTCTATAGTTCAACTCTCTGTACAGTCTATATTTTAACTCTCTGTACAGTCTATAGTTTAACTCTCTGTACAGTCTATAGTTTAACTCTCTGTGCAGTCTATAGTTTAACTCTCTATAGAGTCAGTCTATAGTTTAACTCTCTGTACAGTCTATAGTTTAACTCTCTGTACAGTCTATAGTTTAACTCTCTATAGAGTCAGTCTATAGTTTAACTCTCTGTACAGTCTATAGTTCAACTCTCTGTACAGTCTATATTTTAACTCTCTGTACAGTCTATAGTTTAACTCTCTGTACAGTCTATAGTTCAACTCTCTGTGCAGTCTATATTTTAACTCTCTGTACAGTCTATAGTTTAACTCTCTGTACAGTCTATAGTTCAACTCTCTGTGCAGTCTATAGTTTAACTCTCTGTAGAGTCTATATTTTAACTCTCTATAGAGTCAGTCTATAGTTTAACTCTCTATAGAGTCAGTCTATAGTTTAACTCTCTGTAGAGTCTATAGTTTAACTCTCTATAGAGTCAGTCTATATTTTAACTCTCTGTACAGTCTATAGTTTAACTCTCTGTACAGTCTATAGTTTAACTCTCTGTACAGACTACTGCAGTTTTCTAATTTGAGCGGTGTCTCGTCTCCAGGTTATTTGTTTTGGTGGACTAGGACTATTTGTGTGAGGATGGGGATTTTTCCAGACGCTTAACAAATACATAGTGAATTATTGAGGTTCATTGAGCTTCTACACCGGCATTGCTTGCTATTGTGGTGTTTTAGGCCACCCCTCAGAGCCTGGTTCCTCTCTAGGTTTCTTCCTAGGTTCTGGCCTTTCCAGGGAAAGGCTTCTACATCTGCATTGCTTGCTATTGTGGTGTTTTAGGCCACCCCTCAGAGCCTGGTTCCTCTCTAGGTTTCTTCCTAGGTTCTGGCCTTTCTAGGGAGTTTTTCCTAGCCACCGTGCTTCTACACCTGCATTGCTTGCTATTGTGGTGTTTTAGGCCACCCCTCAGAGTCCGGTTCCTCACTAGGTTTCTTCCTAGGTTCTGGCCTTTCCAGGGAAAGGCTTCTACACCTACATTGCTTGCTATTGTGGTGTTTTAGGCTGTGTTTCTGTACAGCACTTTGAGACATCAGCTGATGTACGAAGGGCTTTATGAATAACATTTGATTGGATTGGATTTGATTGATGTATGAGACGTGATGCCATACGGGTCCAGACTTGCAGCGGTCCAGCAGA
Source organism: Oncorhynchus masou masou (assembly GCF_036934945.1). NCBI lineage: Eukaryota > Metazoa > Chordata > Actinopteri > Salmoniformes > Salmonidae > Oncorhynchus > Oncorhynchus masou. Next base: position 98,113,900 of record NC_088242.1, read on the forward strand.
GTGACTGGTGGAGGGCGACTCGTCTGGTCTGATACCACTCTGAGTTAGAACATCCACCGTGTACATCTGACCAGGGAGCAGAGAGCTGAAAGGGGGAGAAACACAGACAAATATATCCCAGTCATGTAAACCCCCCCAAAATAAGCTATTATACTGTGTTCTGTTGGAGGTTAATTAGGGTTAGGAACTAAAGATATGGCTGGAGGAAATGACAACAGGTATACACTGCCACCAAGTGGTCAGAATTGGCATTGCAGTCTGTGACCCTCAGGACACACTGGCGGTAATTCAAGTAGAGAAAAGTCTCATTGGGATTCCTTTACGTCCAGCTGTTTCTTTCCCCACGAGAGTCCAGGGTTCCATACCTGAACGCGTACTCCGTGGTACTGGTGTTGACCAGGGCGGTGCGAGATCCACTGCCGTCTGAGGGGACCAGGGAGAGGCGCACCTGGCTAACGGCTGCGTGATGAGCAGCCTGCAGCAGCCACCTCAGCCATACCTGGGAGGACGTTACGTTGACAACCTGCAGCTGGTCCACCCGCCGCGGCCCTGACACACAGAGAGAGAGAGACACGCACAGGTCAATTAACAAACGCACGCAGACACACAGAGGCACACACACACACATTTTAAATACTTTATTTAAATCCACAAAACAAATTACTTCAGGACGGATTAAAAACATGTCAAAGGTTTTGGATACAAGGATACATAGTGGTGCACACACACACACACACACACACACACGCACACGCACACGCACACGTCAATCGTAACACACACACACACACACAGTTATTAAATAGCACATACAGAGCGTGTTTACACAGGCAGCCCAATTCAGATATAATTTCCACAAACTGGTCTTTTGACCAATCAGAATCAACGCTGAATAAGATCCGATGTGGTCAAAATAACAAACTAGTGGAAAACGATATCAGAATTGAGCTGCCTGTGTAAACAGCCTTATTTACGTCATCTGAAACTCACGGGTTCGTATGAGAGCGATGGCTGGCTGGCTGACGTCGTTGCTGTTGGCGTTTCGTTTCACAGAGAACGTAGAGATGTTGTATAGCAGGCCGGGCACCAGGCCCTGCAGCTGATAGGTGGACTGCTTCTTGTCCAGGAAGTCAGTCTTCCTGGTTCCGCTGCCACGGCCCGGGAGACCCAGAGGGGCGTAGGTCACAGCGAAGCCACTGAACTATAGGTGTTGAAGGTTACAGGCTCAAATGCCACCCTATTCCCTATATAGTGCACTACTTTAGACCAGAGCCCTATTCCCTATATATAGTACACTACTTTAGACCAGAGCCCTATGGCACCCTATTCCCTATATAGTGCACTACTTTAGACTAGAGCCCTATTCCCTATATAGTGCACTATTTTAGACCAGAGCCCTATGGCACCTATTCCACATATAGTGCACTATTTTTGACCAGAGCCCTATGCCACCCTATTCCCTATATAGTGCACTACTTTAGACCAGAGGCCCTATTCCATATATAGTACACTACTTTAGACCAGAGCCCTATGGCACCTATTCCCTATATAGTGCACTACTTTAGACCAGAGCCCTATGGCACCCTATTCCCTATATAGTGCACTACTTAAGACCAGAGCCCTATTCCCTATATATAGTACACTACTTTAGACCAGAGCCCTATGGCACCTATTCCCTATATAGTGCACTACTTTAGACCAGAGCCCTATTCCCTATATATTGTGCACTACTTTAGACCAGAGCCCTATGGCACCCTATTCCCTATATAGTGCACTACTTTAGACTAGAGCCCTATTCCCTATATAGTACACTATTTTAGACCAGAGCCCTATGGCACCCTATTCCCTATATAGTGCACTATTTTAGACCAGAGTCCCTATTCCCTATATAGTACACTCTTTTTGACCAGAGCCCTATGGCACCTATTCCACATATAGTGCACTACTTTAGACCAGAGCCCTATCGCACCCTATTCCCTATATAGTGCACTATTTTAGACCAGAGTCCCTATTCCCTATATAGTACACTATTTTTGACCAGAGCCCTATGGCACCCTATTCCCTATATAGTGCACTATTTTTGACCAGAGCCCTATTCCCTATATAGTACACTATTTTTGACCAGAGCCCTATGGCACCCTATTCCCTATATAGTACACTATTTTTACACTATTTTAGACCAGAGTCCCTATTCCCTATATAGTACACTATTTTTGACCAGAGCCCTATCGCACCCTATTCCCTATATAGTGCACTATTTTAGACCAGAGCCCTATATATATATATATATATACACATTTGAGATGTATAGACAGACTTGCTGCAGGAGCGATACATCTGTTTCAGGTCTGGATGAATACATGCTGTTAGTGATATGAATGGGACATGAATGGGACATGAATGGGACATGAATGGGATACGAATGTGACATGAATGTGACATGAATGGGACATGAATGTGATATGAATGTGATATGAATGGGACATGAATGGGACATGAATGGGATATGAATGTGATATGAATGGGACATGAATGGGACATGAATGGGATACAAATGTGACATGAATGTGACATGAATGGGACATGAATGTGATATGAATGTGATATGAATGGGACATGAATGGGACATGAATGGGATATGAATGTGACATGAATGGGACATGAATGGGACATGAATGGGACATGAATGGGACATGAATGGGACATGAATGTGATATGAATGTGATATGAATGGGATACTGGACATGATGGGATACGAATGAATGACATGAATGGGATATGAATGTGACATGAATGGGACATGAATGGGACATGAATGGGACATGAATGTGATATGAATGGGATGAAGTGATATGAATGGGATATGAATGTGACATGAATGGGACATGAATGGGACATGAATGTGGAATGTGATACGAATGTGACATGAATGGGACATGAATGGGACATGAATGTGATGAATGGGATATGAATGTGACATGAATGGGACATGAATGGGACATGAATGTGATATGAATGGGATGAATGGGATACGAATGTGACATGAATGGGACATGAATGGGACATGAATGGGACATGAATGGGATATGAATGTGATATGAATGGGATACGAATGTGACATGAATGGGACATGAATGGGACATGAATGGGATATGAATGGGATATGAATGTGACATGAATGGGACATGAATGGGACATGAATGTGATACGAATGTGATATGAATGGGACATGAATGTGACATGAATGGGACATGAATGTGATATGAATGTGATATGAATGGGACATGAATGGGACATGAATGGACATGAATGGGACATGAATGGGACATGAATGTGATGGGATGAATGGGACATGATCGCTGTGCTGTGAATGAACTGTACTGTTTGAAACATCTGTGTGTTTAAATGTCGAACTGTCCTTCTTGGTCAGGTATTTTAACCTCAATGGGACTTCCTGGTTAAAGAAAAAGGATAGTAGAAATGAGAAATTGAAATTAAACTGACCAGGCTCTGAGAGGAAGGAGCCGGCAGGTCCCAGTGCAGCTCCACCTCATCCTCCTCCACCCGTAGTACATGCAGACCAGAGGGAGGCAACAGGTCTGGGAACAGTGTTCAAGAAGAGCCGATTATAAACACCACAACTTACTGCAGCTCAGCCAACAAGGTATAAAACATGGTTCTTTCGTGGTTAAGGAAATTCAATTAGTAATTGATCGATTCATCGATAGATTAATTCGATTCAAAGTTGATGGGTTCCCTTGAATTATGCCACGTAAAGATAGCGCAATGTGATTCAGACTCACCTCTCTCACAGTCCTTGCCTGTGTGTCCCACTCTGCAAGTACAGCTGTAGTTCCCTCTCCTGTTGCTCTGGCAGAGACCTCTGTTCCCACACGGCTGCAGTACACAGGGATTGTCCACTAGGGGGAGACAGAGACCAGGTATCACCAGGATGTGTTCTGTTCATCACAACAGACTGATGAGGCAGTTGTGGTGTCCTAGGGTCATTCCATTCCTTTCTCCGGGAAATGTGCACTCTGTTCACCCCCACCTCGTGCATTTAAAAAGCCTGGATTGTCTGGCGTGAGATTCCATCATATTCCTCACACCAGTCCGTTCCTTTTAAATCCACGACGGCGACCGACTGCGGCACAAAATAAAAAAGGGGGTGTGGAAACAGGACACGGTTGAAGTTCTACTCACACGACTGGCAACGATCCCCGAAGAAACCTATTTTACAGACACACTGGTTGTTTCGCCTGTGGCCACGACACACGCCGCCGTTCAGACAGGGGCTGGACTCACACCCGTCCTGCTCTGGAGACACAACGTCTCCACACACGGGAGAACCAGTCAGGCGGGGTTACTATGGTTACAGCTCACCTGTACGTAGGGCCCTCGACGACCATGTTGACGACAACAACAACAAAAATAGAGTCGGGGTTTCATTTAAGGGTTATTATGAATGCTGATCACAGATCAGTTCAGGCTTTAGATCATAATAGTTAGGTCAACATGGACACGGGGAGGGGGGGGGGGGGCACCTGATCCCAGATCAGACCAGGCTTTAGATCATAATAGTTAGGTCAACATGGACACGGGGGGGGGGTGGGGGGGGGCACCTGATCCCAGATCAGATCAGGCTTTAGATCATAATAGTTAGGTCAACATGGACACGGGGAGGGGGGGGGCACCTGATCCCAGATCATATCAGGCTTTAGATCATAATAGTTAGGTCAACATGGACACGGGGGTGGGGGGTGGGGGGGCACCTGATCCCAGATCAGACCAGGCTTTAGATCATAATAGTTAGGTCAACATGGGAGGGGGTGGGGGGTGGGGGGGGGTACCTGATCCCAGATCAGACCAGGCTTTAGATCATAATGGTTAGGTCAACATGGTGGAGGGGGTGGGTGTGGGCATCTGATCCCAGATCAGATCAGGCTTTAGATCATAATAGTTAGGTCAACATGGACACGGGGTAGGGGGTGGGGGGGCACCTGATCCCAGATCAGATCAGGCTTTAGATCATAATAGTTAGGTCAACATGGGAGGGGGTGGGGGGTGGGGGGGATATATCTGTTATCCCAGATCTGTTCAGGCTGATTAGATCATAATAGTTAGGTCAACATGGACACGGGGGGGGGGGGCACCTGATCCCAGATCAGACCAGGCTTTAGATCATAATAGTTAGGTCAACATGGACAGGGGTGGGGGTGTAGGGCACCTGATCCCAGATCAGACCAGGCTGTAGATCATAATAGTTAGGTCAACATGGACATGGGGGTAGGGGGGGGGCACCTGATCCCAGATCAGACCAGGCTTTAGATATAATGTTAGGTCAACATGGATGGGGGGGGCACCTAGATAGAGGCTTTAGATATCTAATAGTTAGGTCAACATGGGTGGTCAGAGGGTAGTAGGGTGATAGTAGATCAGGTTAGTATATCTGTAGTCCCAGATTAGATCAGGCTTTAGATCATAATAGTTAGGTCAACATGGACAGGGGTAGGGGGTACCTGATCCCAGATCAGAGTAGAGGCTTTAGATCATAATAGTTAGGTCAACATGGAGGTGGTAGGGGTGTACCTATATCAGATCAGAGAGGCTTTAGATCATAATAGTTAGTATCAACTGTAGTAGGGTGGTAGGGTGGTACAGGTGTAGTATATCTGATAGAGATCAGACCAGTATTTAGTATCATAATAGTTAGGTCAACATGGTAGTAAGGGTAGTAGGGTGTAGTAGAGGTGTAGTATATCTGTAGTAGCTGGTGACAGTATATCTGTAGTAGGATGTAGTAGAGGTGTAGTATATCTGTAGTACAGGTGTAGTATATGCCTGTAGTATCTAGAGGTCTAGTAGAGGTGTAGTATATCTGTAGTAGAGGTGTAGTATATCTGTAGTAGAGGTGTAGTATATCTGTAGTAGAGGTGTAGTATATCTGTAGTAATCTGTAGTAGAGGTGTAGTATATCTGTAGTAGAGGTGTAGTATATCTGTAGTAGAGGTGTAGTATATCTGTAGTAGAGGTGTAGTAGAGGTGTAGTATATCTGTAGTAGATCTGTAGTAGAGGTGTAGTATCTGTAGTAGAGGTGTAGTATATCTGTAGTAGAGGTGTAGTATATCTGTAGTAGAGGTGTAGTAGAGGTGTAGTATATCTGTAGTAGAGGTGTAGTAGAGGTGTAGTATATCTGTAGTAGAGGTGTAGTATATCTGTAGTAGAGTGTAGTATATCTGTAGTAGAGGTGTAGTAGAGGTGTAGTAGATCTGTAGTAGAGGTGTAGTAGAGGTGTATATATCTGTAGTAGAGGTGTAGTAGAGGTGTAGTATATCTGTAGTATATCTGTAGTAGAGGTAGTATCTGTAGTAGAGGTGTAGTATATCTGTAGTAGAGGTGTAGTAGAGGTGTAGTATATCTGTAGTAGAGGTGTAGTATATCTGTAGTAGATCTGTAGTATATCTGTAGTAGAGGTGTATATATCTGTAGTAGAGGTATAGTATATCTGTAGTAGAGGTGTAGTATATCTGTAGTAGAGGTGTAGTATATCTGTAGTAGAGGTGTAGTAGAGGTGTAGTATATCTGTAGTAGAGGTGTAGTATATCTGTAGTAGAGGTGTAGTATATCTGTAGTAGAGGTGTAGTAGAGGTGTAGTATATCTGTAGTAGAGGTGTAGTATATCTGTAGTAGAGGTGTAGTATATCTGTAGTAGAGGTGTAGTATATCTGTAGTAGAGGTGTAGTAGAGGTGTAGTAGATCTGTAGTAGAGGTAGTATATCTGTAGTAGAGGTGTAGTACAGGTGTAGTAGAGGTGTAGTATATCTGTAGTAGAGGTGTAGTACAGGTGTAGTAGAGGTTAGTAGAGGTGTAGTATATCTGTAGTAGAGGTGTAGTATATCTGTAGTAGAGGTGTAGTAGATCTGTAGTAGAGGTGTAGTATATCTGTAGTAGAGGTGTAGTATATCTGTAGTAGAGGTGTAGTAGAGGTGTAGTATGTAGTATATCTGTAGTAGAGGTGTAGTAGAGGTATATACTGTAGTAGAGGTGTAGTATATCTGTAGTAGTAGAGTGTAGTATATCTGTAGTAGAGGTGTAGTATATCTGTAGTAGAGGTGTAGTATATCTGTAGTAGAGGTGTAGTACATCTGTAGTAGAGGTTAGTAGAGGTGTAGTATATCTGTAGTAGAGGTGTAGTACATCTGTAGTAGAGGTGTAGTAGAGGTGTAGTATATCTGTAGTAGAGGTGTAGTAGAGGTGTAGTATATCTGTAGTAGAGGTGTAGTATATCTGTAGTAGAGGTGTAGTATATCTGTAGTAGAGGTGTAGTATATCTGTAGTAGAGGTGTAGTATATCTGTAGTAGAGGTGTAGTAGAGGTGTAGTATATCTGTAGTAGAGGTGTAGTAGAGGTTAGTAGAGGTGTAGTAGAGGTGTAGTATATCTGTAGTAGAGGTGTAGTAGAGGTGTAGTATATCTGTAGTAGAGGTGTAGTAGAGGTGTAGTAGAGATGTAGTACATCTGTAGTAGAGGTGTAGTATATCTGTAGTAGAGGTGTAGTAGTATATCTGTAGTAGAGGTGTAGTACAGGTGTAGTAGACCTGTGTAGTAGTATATCTGTAGTAGATGTAGAGTGTAGTATATCTGTAGTACATGTAGTATATCTGTAGTAGAGGTGTAGTAGTAGTTGATCTCTGGGACAAGTACCATCTGTAGTAGAGGTGTACAGTAGTAGAGGTGTAGTAAAGACCTGTAGTATATCTGTAGTAGAGGTGTAGTATATCATGTAGTATATCTGTAGTAGAGGTGTAGTATATCTGTATCAGTAGGGTGTATACTGTAGTAGATGTAGTAGATCTGTAGTAGAGGTGTAGTAGAGTCTCTAGTAGAGGTGTAGTATATCTGTAGTAGAGGTGTGTAGAGTGTAGTAGGTGTAATAGTAGTAGAGGTGTAGTAGACACGTAGAGGTGTAGTATATCTGTAGTAGAGGTGTAGTAGAGGTGTAGTATATCTGTAGTACAGATGCTCTGGGTGGCCCTATATCATGGGTAGATCCTGGGTGGCACAGTAGAGCTGTAGTAGAGGTGTAGTAGAGGTGTAGTATATCTTTAGTAGAGGTGTAGTATATCTGTAGTAGAGGTGTACGTACATCACAGCTACATGGTGTACAGTAGAGGTGTAGTATATCAGTAGAGACACGACATCTGTAGTACAGGTGTAGTACAGTCTGTAGTAGACATGTGAGACATACATGGTTATCCAGGTGTAGTAGACAGTTAGTAGACATGTAGTAATCTGTAGCTAGATGGTTAGTATATCTGTAAGTAGAGACAGTACATCTGTAGTAGACATGGTTAGTACAGTGTAGTATATCATGTAGTACATGTGTAGTACATCTGTAGTAGAGGTGTAGTAGAGGTGTAGACATGACAACATAGTAGAGGTGTTACACTGTAGACAGAGGTGACATATCAGGTGTAGTATATCTGTAAGTAGAGAGTGTAGTACACAGCTACATGGTTCTGTAGTCCAGGTCTGGAAGACAGAGAGACATGACAACACAGCTGTAGTACATCTGTAGTGTAGTAACAGTGGCAAGATCAACCATCTGTACTAGAGGTGTAAATAAGAGGATGATCTAGTACCCTGTACTACAATGACAGAGGTCAGTAGTATAGAGATGTAGTAGAATGTAGTAGAGTCATAGTAGATCTGTAGTAGATGTAGTATATCTGTAGTAGAGGTCATAGTAGATGTGTAGTACAGAGTGTAGCAACATCTGTGACCCACTGACCTTGGTCAGTCATAGCAACAGAGATGTGACCCACTAGTAGAGAGAGGTCCCTGACAGAGTAGTAGAGATGTGATCTCAGTAGATCAAGTAACAGAGACAGTGACCCAAACTACAATGACAGAGTCATAGTAACAGAGATATCTGTAGTAGAGAGTGTAGTAGAGATGTAGTACATCTGTAGTACAGGTGTAGTATATCTGTAGTAGATGTGTAGTAGAGTGTAGTAACAGAGATGTGTACTACAATAACAGAGAGATGTGTCCACTACAATGACAGAGTCATAGTAGAGTAGATGTAGTATATCTGTAGTAGAACAGAGTGTGTTACTGCAGTAGACAGGTGTAGTAGAGGATGTGATATCTGTAGTATGTAGTAACAGGTGTGTATATCTGTAGTAGAGAGTGTAGTATATCTGTAGTAGAATAACAGTAGTCATATCTTCAGAGATGTAACCTGTAGTAGAGGTCATAGCAGAGAGTGTAGTACAATAACAGAGTCTGTAGTAGAGATGTGTACATCTGTCAGTAGCAACAGAGATGTGAGTAGTCATACCAACAGTGTAGTAGAGGTCATAGTAGTATATCTGTGTAGAGTCATAGTAGGTGTAGTACAATAACAGAGTCATAGTAACAGAGATGTGACCCACTACAATGAGGTGTATAGAGTGTAGTAACAGAGATGTAGTACATATCTGTAGTAGAGGTGTAGTACATCTGTAGTACAGAGTCATAGTAACAGAGTAGTATATCTGTAGTAACAGGTGATAGTACATCTGACAGTAGTCAGTAACAGAGATGTGACCCACTACAATGACAGAGTATAGCAACAGAGATGTGACCCACTACAATGACAGTCATAGCAACAGAGATGTGACCCACTGACAGTAGTCATCTGTAGTAGAGAGATGTGAGTACTACAATGACAGAGTATCTGTAGACAGAGTCAGCAACAGAGTGTGACCCACTACATATCTGTAGTAACAGAGATGTGACCCAGTACATCTGTAGTAACAGAGATGTGTACTATAATGACAGAGTCATAGTAACAGAGATGTGACCCACTACAATGTACAGTCATGTAGCAACAGAGATGTGACCCACTACAATGACAGAGTCTGTAGTAACAGAGTGTAGTAGAGTCATAGTAACAGAGATGTGACCCACTACAATGTACAGTCATAGTAACAGAGATGTGACCCACTACAATGACAGAGTCATAGTAACAGAGATGTGACCCACTACAATAACAGTCATAGCAACAGAGATGTGACCCACTACAATGACAGAGTCATAGTAACAGAGATGTGACCCACTACAATAACAGTCATAGTAACAGAGATGTGACCCACTACAATGACAGAGTCATAGTAACAGAGATGTTGCCCACTACAATGACAGAGTCATAGCAACAGAGATGTGACCCACTACAATGACAGAGTCATCAAACAGAGATGTGACCCACACTAAATGACAGAGTCATAGTAACAGAGATGTGACCCACTACAATGACAGAGTCATAGTAACAGAGATGTGACCCACTATAATGACAGAGTCATAGCAGCAGAGATGTGACCCACTACAATGACAGAGTCATAGCAACAGAGATGTGACCCACTACAATGACAGAGTCATAGTAACAGAGATGTGACCCACTACCAATAACAGAGTCATAGTAACAGAGATGTGACCCACTACAATAACAGTCATAGTTTACAGAGATGTGACCCACTGCAATGACACATAGTAACAGATATGTTACTACAATGACAGAGTCATAGTTAAACCCACTACAATGTCATAGTAACAGAGATGTGACCCACTACAATGACAGAGTCATAGAACAGAGATGTGACCCACTACAATGACAGAGTCATAGCAACAGAGATGTGACCCACTACAATGACAGAGTCATAGTAACAGAGATGTGACCCACTACAATGACAGAGTCATAGTAACAGAGATGTGACCCACTACAATGACAGAGTCATAGTAACAGAGATGTGACCCACTACAATAACAGTCACAGTAACAGAGATGTGACCCACTACAATGACAGAGTCATAGTAACAGAGATGTGACCCACTACAATGACAGAGTCACAGAGATGTGACCCACTACAATGACAGAGTCATAGCAACAGAGATGTGACCCACTACATGACAGAGTCATAGTAACAGAGTGTGACCCACTACAATGCAGAGTCAGAACAGAGATGTGACCCACTACAATGACAGAGTCATAGTAACAGAGATGTGACCCACTATAATGGGTCATAGCAACAGAGATGTGACCCACTACCAGAGTCATAGTAACAGAGATGTGACCCACTACAATAACAGTCATAGCAACAGAGATGTGACCCACTACAATGCAGAGTCATAGCAACAGAGATGTGACCCACTACAATGACAGAGTCATAGTAACAGAGATGTGACCCACTACAATGACAGAGTCATAGTAACAGAGATGTGACCCACTACAATGACAGAGTCATAGCAACAGAGATGTGACCCACTACAATGACAGAGTCATAGAAACAGAGATGTGACCCACTACAATGACAGTCATAGTCCAGGTCTGGAAGACAGTGACCCACTACAATGACAGACATAGCTAACAGAGATGTGACCCACTACAATGACAGTCCAGGTCATGGAAGACAGAGATGTGACCCACTACATGACAGAGTCATAGTGAAACAGAGATGTGACCCACTACAATAACAGAGAGACATAGAGATGTGACCCACTACAATGACAGAGTCATAGTAACAGAGATGTGACCCACTACAATGACAGAGTCATAGTAACAGAGATGTGACCCACTACAATGACAGAGTCATAGCAACAGAGATGTGACCCACTACAATACAGAGTCATAGCAACAGAGATGTGACCCACTACAATGACAGAGTCATAGTAACAGAATGATGTGACCCCACTACAATGACAGAGTCATAGTAACAGAGATGTGACCCACTACAATAACAGAGTCATAGTAACAGAGATGTGACCCACTACAATGACAGAGTCATAGTAACAGAGATGTGACCCACTACAATGACAGAGTCATAGCAACAGAGATGTGACCCACTACAATAACAGAGTCATAGCAACAGAGATGTGACCCACTACAATGACAGAGTCATAGTAACAGAGATGTGACCCACTACAATGACAGAGTCATAGCAACAGAGATGTGACCCACTACAATGACAGAGTCATAGTAACAGAGATGTGACCCACTACAATGAACAGAGATCATAGTCAACAGAGATGTGACCCACTACAATGACAGAGTCATAGTAACAGAGATGTGACCCACTACAATGACAGAGTCATAGCAACAGAGATGTGACCCACTACAATGACAGAGTCATAGTAACAGAGATGTGACCCACTATAATGACAGAGTCATAGCAACAGAGATGTGACCCACAATGACAGAGTCATAGTAACAGAGATGTGACCCACTACAATAACAGTCATAGTAACAGAGATGTGACCCACTACAATGACAGAGTCATAGTAACAGAGATGTGACCCACTATAATGACAGAGTCATAGTAACAGAGATGTGACCCACTACAATGACAGAGTCATAGCAACAGAGATGTGACCCACTACAATGACAGAGTCATAGTAACAGAGATGTGACCCACTAGAGTCATAGTAACAGAGATGTGACCCACTACAATGACAGAGTCAAGTAACAGAGATGTGACCCACTACAACAGAGTCATAGTGTGACCCACTACAATAACAGAGTCATAGCAACAGAGATGTGACCCACTACAATGACAGAGTCATAGTAACAGAGATGTGACCCACTACAATGACAGAGTCATAGTAACAGAGATGTGACCCACTACAATAACAGAGTCATAGCAACAGAGAGGTGACCCACTACAATGACAGAGTCAGAGTAACAGAGATGTGACCCACTACAATGACAGAGTCATAGTAACAGAGATGTGACCCACTACAATGACAGAGTCATAGTAACAGAGATGTGACCCACTACAATGACAGAGTCATAGTAACAGAGATGTGACCCACTACAATGACAGAGTCATAGTAACAGAGATGTGACCCACTACAATGACAGAGTCATAGTAACAGAGATGTGACCCACTACAATAACAGAGTCATAGCAACAGAGATGTGACCCACTACAATGACAGAGTCATAGTAACAGAGATGTGACCCACTACAATGACAGAGTCATAGTAACAGAGATGTGACCCACTACAATGACAGAGTCATAGTAACAGAGATGTGACCCACTATAATGACAGAGTCATAGCAACAGAGATGTGACCCACTACAATAACACAGTCATAGCAACAGAGATGTGACCCACTACAATGACAGAGTCATAGTAACAGAGATGTGACCCACTACAATGACAGAGTCATAGCAACAGAGATGTGACCCACTACAATGACAGAGTCATAGCAACAGAGATGTGACCCACTACAATGACAGAGTCATAGCAACAGAGATGTGACCCACTACAATAACAGAGTCATAGCAACAGAGATGTGACCCACTACAATGACAGAGTCATAGTAACAGAGATGTGACCCACTACAATGACAGAGTCATAGTAACAGAGATGTGACCCACTACAATGACAGAGACATAGCAACAGAGATGTGACCCACTACAATGACAGAGTCATAGCAACAGAGATGTGACCCACTACAATAACAGAGTCATAGCAACAGAGATGTGACCCACTACAATGACAGAGTCATAGCAACAGAGATGTGACCCACTACAATGACAGAGTCATAGTAACAGAGATGTGACCCACTACAATAACAGAGTCATAGCAACAGAGATGTGACCCACTACAATGACAGAGTCATAGTAACAGAGATGTGACCCACTACAATAACAGAGTCATAGCAACAGAGATGTGACCCACTACAATAACAGAGTCATAGCAACAGAGATGTGACCCACTACAATAACAGAGTCATAGCAACAGAGATGTGACCCACTACAATAACAGAGTCATAGTAACAGAGATGTGACCCACTACAATGACAGAGTCATAGTAACAGAGATGTGACCCACTACAATGACAGAGTCATAGCAACAGAGATGTGACCCACTACAATAACAGAGTCATAGTAACAGAGATGTGACCCACTACAATGACAGAGTCATAGCAACAGAGATGTGACCCACTACAATAACAGAGTCATAGCAACAGAGATGTGACCCACTACAATGACAGAGTCATAGTAACAGAGATGTGACCCACTATAATGACAGAGTCATAGTAACAGAGATGTGACCCACTATAATGACAGAGTCATAGCAACAGAGATGTGACCCACTACAATGACAGAGTCATAGTAACAGAGATGTGACCCACTACAATGACAGAGTCATAGTAACAGAGATGTGACCCACTACAATACAGAGTCATAGTAACAGAGATGTGACCCACTACAATAACAGAGTCATAGCATCAGAGATGTGACCCACTACAATGACAGAGTCATAGCAACAGAGATGTGACCCACTACAATGACAGAGTCATAGTAACAGAGATGTGACACACTATAATGACAGAGTCATAGTAACAGAGATGTGACCCACTACAATGACAGAGTCATAGTAACAGAGATGTGACCCACTACAATGACAGAGTCATAGTATCAAAGATGTGACCCACTACAATGACAGAGTCATAGTAACAGAGATGTGACCCACTACAATAACAGAGTCATAGCAACAGAGATGTGACCCACTACAATGACAGAGTCATAGCAACAGAGATGTGACCCACTACAATGACAGAGTCAGAGTAACAGAGATGTGACCCACTACAATAACAGAGTCATAGTAACAGAGATGTGACCCACTACAATGACAGAGTCATAGTAACAGAGATGTGACCCACTACAATGACAGAGTCATAGTATCAAAGATGTGACCCACTACAATGACAGAGTCATAGTAACAGAGATGTGACCCACTACAATAACAGAGTCATAGCAACAGAGATGTGACCCACTACAATGACAGAGTCATAGCAACAGAGATGTGACCCACTACAATGCCAGAGTCATAGTAACAAGGATGTGACCCACTACAATGACAGAGTCATAGTAACAGAGACATGACCCACAACAATGACAGAGTCATAGTAACAGAGATGTGACCCACTACAATAACAGAGTCATAGCAGCAGAGACGTGACCCACTACAATAAGAGTCATAGCAACAGAGATGTGACCCACTATAATAACAGAGTCATAGCAACAGAGATGTGACCCACTACAATGACAGAGTCATAGTAACAAAGATGTGACCCACTACAATGACAGAGTCATAGTAACAGAGATGTGACCCACTACAATAACAGAGTCATAGCATCAGAGATGTGACCCACTACAATGACAGAGTCATAGTAACAGAGATGTGACCCACTACAATAACAGAGTCATAGCAACAGAGATGTGACCCACTACAATAACACAGTCATAGCAACAGAGATGTGACCCACTACAATAACAGAGTCATAGTAACAGAGATGTGACCCACTACAATAACACAGTCATAGCAACAGAGATGTGACCCACTACAATGACAGAGTCATAGTAACAGAGATGTGACCCACTACAATAACACAGTCATAGCAACAGAAATGTGACACACTACAATAACAGAGTCAGAGCAACAGAGATGTGACCCACTACAATGACAGAGTCATAGTAACAAAGATGTGACCCACTACAATGACAGAGTCATAGCAACAGAGGTGTGACCCACTACAATAACAGAGTCATAGCAACAGAGATGTGACCCACTACAATGACAGATTCATAGTAACAGAGATGTGACCCACTACAATAACAGTCATAGTAACAGAGATGTGACCCACTACAATGACAGAGTCATAGTAACAGAGATGTGACCCACTACAATGACAGAGTCATAGCAACAGAGATGTGACCCACTACAATGACAGAGTCATAGCAACAGAGATGTGACCCACCATAATGACAGAGTCATAGTAACAGAGATGTGACCCACTACAATGACAGAGTCATAGTAACAGAGATGTGACCCACTACAATGACAGAGTCATAGAACAGAGATGTGATCCACTGTAATGACAGAGTCATAGTAACAGAGATGTGACCCACTACAATGACAGAGTCATAGTAACAAAGATGTGACCCACTACAATGACAGAGTCATAGCAACAGAGATGTGACCCACTACAATGACAGAGTCATAGTAACAGAGATGTGACCCACTACAATGACAGAGTCATAGCAACAGAGATGTGACCCACTACAATGACAGAGTCATAGTAACAGAGATGTGACACACTATAATGACAGAGTCATAGCAGCAGAGATGTGACCCACTACAATGACAGAGTCATAGCAACAGAGATGTGACCCACTATAATGACAGAGTCATAGCAACAGAGATGTGACCCACCATAATGACAGAGTCATAGTAACAGAGATGTGACCCACTATAATGACAGAGTCATAGTAACAGAGATGTGACCCACTATAATGACAGAGTCATAGTAACAGAGATGTGACCCACTACAATAACAGTCATAGCAACAGAGATGTGACCCACTACAATGACAGAGTCATAGTAACAGAGATGTGACCCACTACAATGACAGAGTCATAGTAACAGAGATGTGACCCACTACAATGACAGAGTCATAGTAACAGAGATGTGACCCACTACAATGACAGAGTCATAGTAACAGAGATGTGACCCACTACAATGACAGAGTCAGAGTAACAGAGATGTGACCCACTACAATGACAGAGTCATAGTAACAGAGATGTGACCCACTACAATGACAGAGTCATAGTAACAGAGATGTGACCCACTACAATGACAGAGTCATAGTAACAGAGATGTGACCCACTATAATAACAGAGTCATAGCAACAGAGATGTGACCCACTACAATAAGAGTCATAGCAACAGAGATGTGACCCACTATAATAACAGAGTCATAGCAACAGAGATGTGACCCACTACAATGACAGAGTCATAGTAACAAAGATGTGACCCACTACAATGACAGAGTCATAGTAACAGAGATGTGACCCACTACAATAACAGAGTCATAGCAACAGAGATGTGACCCACTACAATAACACAGTCATAGCAACAGAGATGTGACCCACTACAATAACACAGTCATAGCAACAGAGATGTGACCCACTACAATGACAGAGTCATAGTAACAGAGATGTGACCCACTACAATAACACAGTCATAGCAACAGAGATGTGACCCACTACAATGACAGAGTCATAGTAACAAAGATGTGACCCACTACAATGACAGAGTCATAGCAACAGAGGTGTGACCCACTACAATAACAGAGTCATAGCAACAGAGATGTGACCCACTACAATAACAGAGTCATAGCAACAGAGATGTGACCCACTACAATGACAGAGTCATAGTAACAGAGATGTGACCCACTACAATAACAGTCATAGTAACAGAGATGTGAACCACTGTAATGACAGAGTCATAGTAACAGAGATGTGACCCAATACAATAACAGAGTCATAGCATCAGAGATGTAACCCACTACAATGACAGAGTCATAGCAACAGAGATGTGTCCCACTACAATAACAGAGTCATAGCAACAGAGATGTGACCCACTACAATAACACAGTCATAGCAACAGAGATGTGACCCACTACAATAACAGAGTCATACCAACAGAAATGTGACCCACTACGATGACAGAGTCATAGTAACAGAGATGTGACCCACTACAATAACAGAGTCATAGCATCAGAGATGTGACCCACTACAATAACAGAGTCATAGCAACAGAGATGTGACCCACTACAATGACAGAGTCATAGCAACAGAGATGTGACCCACTACAATGACAGAGTCATAGCAACAGAGATGTGACCCACTACAATGACAGAGTCATAGCAACAGAGATGTGACCCACTACAATACAGAGTCATAGCAACAGAGATGTGACCCACTACAATGACATAGCAACAGAGATGTGACCCACTACAATGACAGAGTCATAGCAACAGAGCACGTGTGACCCACTACAATGAGTCATAGCAGTCCCATAGTAACAGAGATGTGACCCACTACAATAACAGAGTCATAGTAACAGAGATGTGACCCACTACAATGACAGAGTCATAGTAACAGAGATGTGACCCACTACAATGACAGAGTCATAGAAACAGAGACGTGATCCACTGTAAGGGAATTCACCCCCGTAGTGGACAAAAATGAATGGCAAGTTATTGGCATTGACCGAACCATGCACACATTGGCCAATACCACCCAAAGCGGCGTTGATTCATGCAAAGTTTACTGCTATTGCCATATGGGTATTGCCAGTTGTAACACTTCAAAAATCCAACAGGTGGCGATTGCACTCCACCATGGTTTTTCATATTGGTATTGGACTCCAAGTCAACATCCAAAAGCCAAATTTTGAAAAAACGAATTTTTTGAAAAAACGTATCACCCCTTAAAAAAGTGCTTTCTGGACCGTTTTTGAAATTCTTTCGCTTTTTTGACAATTACACATGTATAAGAACTGTATGAAAATACTTTTGTCCAATTTTATTAACATAATTTTTTAAATTTTTTTACTTGCGCATATTGCATATGTTTTGTCCATTTGCAATATGATTTCATAGGAAGTCAGAAGTCAAAAGTCAAAAATTCTTAAATTTCATAAAAAACTTCACACACCCCTAAAAAAGTGCTTTCTGGACCGTTTTTCGAAATTTTTTCGCATTTTGTGTCAGTTACACACGTATAAGAACTGTATCAACATACTTTAGTCATATTTTATTATCATAATTTTTTTTTTTTTTTTTACTTGCGCATATTGCATGTGTTTTGTCCATCTGCAATATGATTTCATAGGAAGTCAGAAGTCAAAAGTCAAAAATTATTAAATTTCATAAAAAACTTCACACACCCCTAAAAAAGTGCTTTCTGGACCGTTTTTCGAAATTTTTCGCATTTTGTGTCAGTTACACACGTATAAGAACTGTATCAACATACTTTAGTCATATTTTATTATTATAATGTTTTTGTTTTTTTTGCTTGTGCATAAGGCATATGTTTTGTGGGGGCCAAATGTCATAAGAAATTTGACATGCTCAAAAATCCTTCAGAAATGCAAAATTGACTGGCCTGATGAACTCGGGATGGCCGGGCAGTGATTGTTGTTCCTTTCAATCACTCGTGGTGTTGATTTCATCATGTCCATTTGTTTATGTTTTCTCACTTTTGCAAAGTCACTGTGCATTTGCCATATGGTTAACTGGGCATTCACCATCACCAATTTGTCATGCCATAAAAATCATGCAGGAATGCCAAATTGACTGGCCCGATGAACTCGGGATGGCTGGGCAGTGATTCTGGTACCTCTCCATCGCTCGTTTGGGTTGATTTCAGAATGTCGCTTTTGGTGATGGTACCTCACTGTTAAAACATATTGCAAATGTTCCTTACTTTTTCAAAGTCACTGAAAATTTTTGCAGGAATGCCAAATTGACTGGCCCGATGACCTCGGGATGGCTTGGCAGTGATTCTGGTACCTCTCCATCACTCGTTATGGTCGATTCCAGAATGTCCATTTGGTGATTTTTCTCACTCTTTCAAAGTCATGTCTGGGCAGTGATACTGGTACCTCTTCATGGCTCGTTTGGGCTGATTTCAGAATGTCGCTTTTGGTGATGGTACCTCACCGCTTAAACATATTGCAAATGTTCCTTACTTTTGCAAAGTCACAAAAAATTCTTGCAGGAATGCCAAATTGACTGGCCCGATGACCTCGGGATGGCTGGGCAGTGATACTGGTACCTCTCCATCGCTCGTTTGGGCTGATTTCAGAATGTCCATTTGGTGATTTTTCTCACTCTTTCAAAGTCACTGTGCATTTGCCATATGGTTAACTGGGCAGTCACCATCACCAATTTGTCATGCTATAAAAATCATGCAGGAATGCCAAATTGACTGGCCCGATGACATAGGGATGTCTGGGCAGTGATACTGGTACCTCTCCATGGCTCGTTTGGGTTGATTTCAGAATGTCGCTTTTGGTGATGGTACCTCACTGTTAAAACATATTGCAAATGTTCCTTACTTTTGCAAAGTCACTGAAAATTTTTGCAGGAATGCCAAATTGACTGGCCCGATGAAGTCGGGATGGCTTGGCAGTGATTCTGGTACCTCTCCATCGCTCGTTTGGGTTGATTTCAGAATGTCGCTTTTGGTGATGGTACCTCACTGTTAAAACATATTGCAAATGTTCCTTACTTTTGCAAAGTCACTGAAAATTTGTGCAGGAATGCCAAATTGACTGGCCCGATGAACTCGGGATGGCTTGGCAGTGATTCTGGTACCTCTCCATCACTCGTTAGGGTTGATTTCAGAATGTCCATTTGGTGATGGTACCTCACTGTTAAAACATATTGCAAATGTTCCTTACTTTTGCAAAGTCACTGAAAATTTTGCAGGAATGCCAAATTGACTGGCCCGATGACCTCGGGATGGCTTGGCAGTGATTCTGGTACCTCTCCATCACTCGTTATGGTCGATTCCAGAATGTCCATTTGGTGATTTTCTCACTCTTTCAAAGTCACTGTGCATTTGCCATATGGTTAACTGGGCAGTCACCATCACCAATTTGTCATGCTATAAAAATCATGCAGGAATGCCAAATTGACTGGCCCGATGACCTCGGGATGGCTGGGCAGTGATACTGGTACCTCTCCATGGCTCGTTTGGGTTGATTTCAGAATGTCGCTTTTGGTGATGGTACCTCACTGTTAAAACATATTGCAAATGTTCCTTACTTTTTCAAAGTCACTGAAAATTTTGCAGGAATGCCAAATTGACTGGCCCGATGACCTCGGGATGGCTGGGCAGTGATACTGGTACCTCTCCATGGCTCGTTTGGGTTGATTTCAGAATGTCGCTTTTGGTGATGGTACCTCACTGTTAAAACATATTGCAAATGTTCCTTACTTTTGCAAAGTCACTGAAAATTTGTGCAGGAATGCCAAATTGACTGGCCCGATGAACTCGGGATGGCTTGGCAGTGATTCTGGTACCTCTCCATCACTCGTTAGTGTCGATTCCAGAATGTCCATTTTGTGATTTTTCTCACTTTTGCAAAGTCACTGTGCATTTGCCATATGGTTAACTGGGCAGTCACCATCACCAATTTGTCATGCCATAAAAATCATGCAGGAATGCCAAATTGACTGGCCCGATGACCTCAGGATGGCTGGGCAGTGATTTTGGTACCTCTCCATCGCTCGTTTGGGTTGATTTCAGAATGTCGCTTTTGGTGATGGTACCTCACTGTTAAAACATATTGCAAATGTTCCTTACTTTTGCAAAGTCACTAAAAATTTTGCAGGAATGCCAAATTGACTGGCCCGATGACCTCGGGATGGCTGGGCAGTGATTTTGGTACCTCTCCATCGCTCGTTTGGGTTGATTTCAGAATGTCGCTTTTGGTGATGGTACCTCACTGTTAAAACATATTGCAAATGTTCCTTACTTTTGCAAAGTCACTAAAAATTCTTGCAGGAATGCCAAATTGACTGGCCCGATGACCTCGGGATGGCTGGGCAGTGATACTGGTACCTCTCCATGGCTCGTTTGGGTTGATTTCAGAATGTCGCTTTTGGTGATGGTACCTCACTGTTAAAACATATTGCAAATGTTCCTTACTTTTGCAAAGTCACTGAAAATTTGTGCAGGAATGCCAAATTGACTGGCCCGATGACCTCGGGATGTCTGGGCAGTGATTATGGTACCTCTCCATCACTCGTTAGGGTTGATTCCAGAATGTCCATTTGGTGATTTTTCTCACTCTTTCAAAGTCACTGTGCATTTGCCATATGGTTAACTGGGCAGTCACCATCACCAATTTGTCATGCCATAAAAATCATGCAGGAATGCCAAATTGACTGGCCCGATGACCTCAGGATGGCTGGGCAGTGATACTGGTACCTCTCCATGGCTCGTTTGGGTTGATTTCAGAATGTCGCTTTTGGTGATGGTACCTCACTGTTAAAACATATTGCAAATGTTCCTTACTTTTTCAAAGTCACTGAAAATTTTTGCAGGAATGCCAAATTGACTGGCCCGATGACCTCGGGATGGCTGGGCAGTGATACTGGTACCTCTCCATGGCTCGTTTGGGTTGATTTCAGAATGTCCATTTGGTGATGGTACCTCACTGTTAAAACATATTGCAAATGTTCCTTACTTTTTCAAAGTCACTGAAAATTTTTGCAGGAATGCCAAATTGACTGGCCCGATGACCTCGGGATGGCTGGGCAGTGATACTGGTACCTCTCCATGGCTCGTTTGGGTTGATTTCAGAATGTCGCTTTTGGTGATGGTACCTCACTGTTAAAACATATTGCAAATGTTCCTTACTTTTGCAAAGTCACTGAAAATTTTTGCAGGAATGCCAAATTGACTGGCCCGATGACCTCGGGATGGCTGGGCAGTGATACTGGTACCTCTCCATCGCTCGTTTGGGCTGATTTCAGAATGTCCATTTGGTGATTTTTCTCACTCTTTCAAAGTCACTGTGCATTTGCCATATGGTTAACTGGGCAGTCACCATCACCAATTTGTCATGCTATAAAAATCATGCAGGAATGCCAAATTGACTGGCCCGATGACCTCGGGATGGCTGGGCAGTGATACTGGTACCTCTCCATGGCTCGTTTGGGTTGATTTCAGAATGTCGCTTTTGGTGATGGTACCTCACTGTTAAAACATATTGCAAATGTTCCTTACTTTTGCAAAGTCACTGAAAATTTTGCAGGAATGCCAAATTGACTGGCCCGATGACCTCGGGATGGCTGGGCAGTGATACTGGTACCTCTCCATGGCTCGTTTGGGTTGATTTCAGAATGTCGCTTTTGGTGATGGTACCTCACTGTTAAAACATATTGCAAATGTTCCTTACTTTTTCAAAGTCACTGAAAATTTTTGCAGGAATGCCAAATTGACTGGCCCGATGACCTCGGGATGGCTGGGCAGTGATACTGGTACCTCTCCATGGCTCGTTTGGGTTGATTTCAGAATGTCGCTTTTGGTGATGGTAACTCACCGCTTAAACATATTGCAAATGTTCCTTACTTTTGCAAAGTCACAAAAAATTCTTGCAGGAATGCCAAATTGACTGGCCCGATGACCTTGGGATGGCTGGGCAGTGATACTGGTACCTCTCCATTGCTCGTTTGGGTTGATTTCAGAATGTCGCTTTTGGTGATGGTACCTCACCACTTAAACATATTGCTAATGGACAAGAGTCACCTGCAAGTCACCGTCCATCAGTCAATTTGATATCATTCTGACACCAAACTGATACAAACTGACACCAAACCCACTTTTCCCAACTCATTTAGGAGCCAAGTATAACATACTTCAGAGCTGGCCCAAAATTCACAAGGCCTTCGGTACAAAACATTAAAAAACCATAAAACACATAGTTACTTTCTAGCTGCGGGGCCAGTTCGGACATTATGTGTAGTCCTATGTGAGGCGACCCCGAATCCCGAGTTTCGGCCCGATAGGTCATTTGGTGTCCGAGTAAAAGCCTAATTGGTGCTGAAAATCCACTTTTTTCAATGCCTTGCTACGGGGTCCTTGAATGAGCTATCGGACCGAGATGTTGGGTTCTGTCTCTATGGGCCGAGACGGTCACAATGCACCTAGTCTTGTGTCTCTGGGACATTTCTAAATGTCGCCATTTTCGTAATGGTCAAAATGAATTGAAGTCATTGCAAATGTTCGACGCTGTTTCTCGGTCCGAGAACATTCTAGAGCGCCGTAACTCACCACGCACTATCTACCTGAGGTCTAGAACAGGATTCTAAAGTTTCGGAACTCTAGGTCTGACGGTTCTTTTTTAGCTCGAACAAAGCTAACTATTGAAGGCACTGTCAGTCTCTACACACCCCAATACGTCCCTCCATCCAAGTTGTGTATCTGTGTGATTTATTTTTCCTTTGAATTTTTATGGGAAAAATGACTGATTTACAGTTCATGGGGGTTGTCTAATCACACATATGAAGTTTTGGACAGATCTGATTTTTTAACCCTTCCAAACAGCCCCTGAGTCACCAATTATGGCACTTCCGGTTGGCACAGGAAGCTATAAATACACACATGTCTTGACTGACATAGAAACCTAGGGAATCCTGAGTTTTAAGTCTTTAAGTTGAGAATTGACTGATCTACACAGGGTTGAATAATGCAGAGGCCTTGGCACCTTTCGAGGTGATGTACATCCAAATACCTTTTGGGTCAATTTAACCACTTCCGGTTGCTCCAGGAAGCTTAGAATCGACACAGGTAGACCTCATAGTGGTCTGATGGAATGTCATAGAAGACAGGTTCATACAGCATTCATAACCCATAAAGACCCCAGGTTGTATTTAGGGGAGCAGGCAATGTATTCCTATGGGGAGAGAAGTCAATGCACACTGTTTTTTGTAAACACCTTCTTTTAACTGTGAAAGGTTAATGCCACACAGTCAAGGTTAGGCTTGCACAGATCAGGAGGACCTTAGGAACAGTCCTGTGTTTGAATTGTCCTTCTAAACCTAACGGTTCCGCCGCTGTCACCCAAAATCAAATAACATTGTGGTGCAGGCTTCATTGTGGGCCTATTTTTCTCATGGTCGCTGCGCTCAGACCGGCGAGCTACGGTCAAGCGGGGCACCTCGTTGGACTCGGCACGGCCTTGGGATTATGTTTATGCCATTGCCTGCTCTCTGTGTCTTTAAACACCACGCTTTGTCACTCCATCCTTGCTGTGTGTGTGTGTGAGAGCTTTTCTTTGACATCTGTTGGGAAAAATGACTGATTTACAGTTCATGGGGGTTGTCTAATCACACATATGAAGTTTTGGACAGATCTGATTTTTTTAACCCTTCCAAACAGCCCCTGAGTCACCAATTATGGCACTTCCGGTTGGCACAGGAAGCTATAAATACACACATGTCTTGACTGACATAGAAACCTAGGGAATCCTGAGTTTTAAGTCTTTAAGTTGAGAATTGACTGATCTACACAGGGTTGAATAATGCAGAGGCCTTGGCACCTTTCGAGGTGATGTACATCCAAATACCTTTTGGGTCAATTTAACCACTTCCGGTTGCTCCAGGAAGCTTAGAATCGACACAGGTAGACCTCATAGTGGTCTGATGGAATGTCATAGAAGACAGGTTCATACAGCATTCATAACCCATAAAGACCCCAGGTTGTATTTAGGGGAGCAGGCAATGTATTCCTATGGGGAGAGAAGTCAATGCACACTGTTTTTTTGTAAACACCTTCTTTTAACTGTGAAAGGTTAATGCCACACAGTCAAGGTTAGGCTTGCACAGATCAGGAGGACCTTAGGAACAGTCCTGTGTTTGAATTGTCCTTCTAAACCTAACGGTTCCGCCGCTGTCACCCAAAATCAAATAACATTGTGGTGCAGGCTTCATTGTGGGCCTATTTTTCTCATGGTCGCTGCGCTCAGACCGAGCGAGCTACGGTCAAGCGGGGCACCTCGTTGGACTCGGCACGGCCTTGGGATTATGTTTATGCCATTGCCTGCTCTCTGTGTCTTTAAACACCACGCTTTGTCACTCCATCCTTGCTGTGTGTGTGTGTGAGAGCTTTTCTTTGACATCTGTTGGGAAAAATGACTGATTTACAGTTCATGGGGGTTGTCTAATCACACATATGAAGTTTTGGACAGATCTGATTTTTTTAACCCTTCCAAACAGCCCCTGAGTCACCAATTATGGCACTTCCGGTTGGCACAGGAAGCTGTAACTCAACATACATCCTCATTGGGCTATTCCATTAGAGAATCCTGAGTTTTAAGTCTTTACCATGAAAACTGACTGATTTACACAGGGTTCAATGCAATATGTCCATCAAATTGCAGGCAGTGTATGGGTATACACTTTTAGGGCGATTTGAACCACTTCCGGTTGGTCCAGGAAGCTTAGAATCGACACAGGTAGACCTTATAGTGGTCTGATGGACTGGTACCAAAGACAGGTTCATACAACATTCATAACCCATATAGACTCCAGGTTGTATTTAGTGGAGCAGCCAATATATTCCTATGGGGAGAGAAGTCAATGAACACTGTTTTTATGTAAACACCTTCTTTTGACTGTGAAGGGTTAATGTCACACGGTCAAGGATAGGCTTGGACAGATCAGGAGGACCTTAGGAACAGTCCTGTGGTTGAATTGTCTTTCTAAACCTAACGGTTCCGCCGCTGTCACCCAAAATCAAATGACGTACTGGTGAAGGCTCCATATTGGGCCTATTTTTCTCATGGTCGCCGCGCTCAGACCGAGCGAGCTACGGTCAAGCGGGGCACCTCGTTGGACTCGGCATAGTCTGGACACTATGGTCATGCCATTGTTTGTGTTGATTTCAGAATGTCCATTTGGTCATGTTTTCTCACTTTTGCAAAGTCACTGTGCATTTGCCATATGGTTAACTGGGCAGTCACCATCACCAATTTGTCATGCCATAAAAATCATGCAGGAATGCCAAATTGACTGGCCCGATGACCTCAGGATGGCTGGGCAGTGATTTTGGTACCTCTCCATCGCTCGTTTGGGTTGATTTCAGAATGTCGCTTTTGGTGATGGTACCTCACTGTTAAAACATATTGCAAATGTTCCTTACTTTTGCAAAGTCACTGAAAATTTTTGCAGGAATGCCAAATTGACTGGCCCGATGACCTCGGGATGGCTGGGCAGTGATACTGGTACCTCTCCATGGCTCGTTTGGGTTGATTTCAGAATGTCGCTTTTGGTGATGGTAACTCACCGCTTAAACATATTGCAAATGTTCCTTACTTTTGCAAAGTCACAAAAAATTCTTGCAGGAATGCCAAATTGACTGGCCCGATGACCTCGGGATGGCTGGGCAGTGATACTGGTACCTCTCCATCGCTCGTTTGGGCTGATTTCAGAATGTCCATTTGGTGATTTTTCTCACTCTTTCAAAGTCACTGTGCATTTGCCATATGGTTAACTGGGCAGTCACCATCACCAATTTGTCATGCTATAAAAATCATGCAGGAATGCCAAATTGACTGGCCCGATGACATAGGGATGTCTGGGCAGTGATACTGGTACCTCTCCATGGCTCGTTTGGGTTGATTTCAGAATGTCGCTTTTGGTGATGGTACCTCACTGTTAAAACATATTGCAAATGTTCCTTACTTTTGCAAAGTCACTGAAAATTTGTGCAGGAATGCCAAATTGACTGGCCCGATGAACTCGGGATGGCTTGGCAGTGATTCTGGTACCTCTCCATCACTCGTTAGGGTTGATTTCAGAATGTCCATTTGGTCATGTTTTCTCACTTTTGCAAAGTCACTGTGCATTTGCCATATGGTTAACTGGGCAGTCACCATCACCAATTTGTCATGCCATAAAAATCATGCAGGAATGCCAAATTGACTGGCCCGATGACATAGGGATGTCTGGGCAGTGATACTGGTACCTCTCCATCGCTCGTTTGGGTTGATTTCAAAATGTCGCTTTTGGTGATGGTACCTCACCGCTTAAACATATTGCTAATGGACAAGAGTCACCTGCAAGTCACCGTCCATCAGTCAATTTGATATCATTCTGACACCAAACTGATACAAACTGACACCAAACCCACTTTTCCCAACTCATTTAGGAGCCAAGTATAACATACTTCAGAGCTGGCCCAAAATTCACAAGGCCTTCGGTACAAAACATTAAAAAACCATAAAACACATAGTTACTTTCTAGCTGCGGGGCCAGTTCGGACATTATGTGTAGTCCTATGTGAGGCGACCCCGAATCCCGAGTTTCGGCTCGATAGGTCATTTGGTGTCCGAGTAAAAGCCTAATTGGTGCTGAAAATCCACTTTTTCCATGCCTTGCTACGGGGTCCTTGAATGAGCTATCGGACCGAGATGTTGGGTTCTGTCTCTATGGGCCGAGACGGTCACAATGCACCTAGTCTTGTGTCTCTGGGACATTTCTAAATGTCGCCATTTTCGTAATGGTCAAAATGAATTGAAGTCATTGCAAATGTTCGACGCTGTTTCTCGGTCCGAGAACCTCCTAGAGCGCCGTAACTCACCACGCACTATCTACCTGAGGTCTAGAACAGGATTCTAAAGTTTCGGAACTCTAGGTCTGACGGTTCTTTTTTAGCTCGAACAAAGCTAACTATTGGAGGCACTGTCAGTCTCTACACACCCCAATACGTCCCTCCATCCAAGTTGTGTATCTGTGTGATTTATTTTTCATTTGAATTTTTATGGGAAAAATGACTGATTTACAGTTCATGGGGGTTGTCTAATCACACATATGAAGTTTTGGACAGATCTGATTTTTTTAACCCTTCCAAACAGCCCCTGAGACACCAATTATGGCACTTCCGGTTGGCACAGGAAGCTATAAATACACACATGTCTTGACTGACATAGAAACCTAGGGAATCCTGAGTTTTAAGTCTTTAAGTTGAGAATTGACTGATCTACACAGGGTTGAAAAATGCAGAGGCCTCGGCACCTTTCGAGGTGATGTACATCCAAATACCTTTTGGGTCAATCTAACCACTTCCGGTTGCTCCAGGAAGCTTAGAATCGACACAGGTAGACCTCATAGTGGTCTGATGGAATGTCATAGAAGACAGGTTCATACAGCATTCATAACCCA
Source organism: Oncorhynchus masou masou (assembly GCF_036934945.1). Classification (NCBI taxonomy): domain Eukaryota; kingdom Metazoa; phylum Chordata; class Actinopteri; order Salmoniformes; family Salmonidae; genus Oncorhynchus; species Oncorhynchus masou. The sequence continues at coordinate 98,142,471 of NC_088242.1, forward strand.
TAAAGACCCCAGGTTGTATTTAGGGGAGCAGGCAATGTATTCCTATGGGGAGAGAAGTCAATGCACACTGTTTTTTTGTAAACACCTTCTTTTAACTGTGAAAGGTTAATGCCACACAGTCAAGGTTAGGCTTGCACAGATCGGGAGGACCTTAGGAACAGTCCTGTGTTTGAATTGTCCTTCTAAACCTAACGGTTCCGCCGCTGTCACCCAAAATCCAATGACATTGTGGTGCAGGCATCATTGTGGGCCTATTTTTCTCATGGTCGCTGCGCTCAGACCGAGCGAGCTACGGTCAAGAGGGGCACCTCGTTGGACTCGGCACGGCCTTGGGATTATGTTTATGCCATTGCCTGCTCTCTGTGTCTTTAAACACCACGCTTTGTCACTCCATCCTTGCTGTGTGTGTGTGTGAGAGCTTTTCTTTGACATCTGTTGGGAAAAATGACTGATTTACAGTTCATGGGGGTTGTCTAATCACACATATGAAGTTTTGGACAGATCTGATTTTTTTAACCCTTCCAAACAGCCCCTGAGTCACCAATTATGGCACTTCCGGTTGGCACAGGAAGCTATAAATACACACATGTCTTGACTGACATAGAAACCTAGGGAATCCTGAGTTTTAAGTCTTTAAGTTGAGAATTGACTGATCTACACAGGGTTGAATAATGCAGAGGCCTCGGCACCTTTCGAGTGATGTACATCCAAATACCTTTTGGGTCAATTTAACCACTTCCGGTTGCTCCAGGAAGCTTAGAATCGACACAGGTAGACCTCATAGTGGTCTGATGGAATGTCATAGAAGACAGGTTCATACAGCATTCATAACCCATAAAGACCCCAGGTTGTATTTAGGGGAGCAGGCAATGTATTCCTATGGGGAGAGAAGTCAATGCACACTGTTTTTTTGTAAACACCTTCTTTTAACTGTGAAAGGTTAATGCCACACAGTCAAGGTTAGGCTTGCACAGATCGGGAGGACCTTAGGAACAGTCCTGTGTTTGAATTGTCCTTCTAAACCTAACGGTTCCGCCGCTGTCACCCAAAATCAAATGACATTGTGGTGCAGGCTTCATTGTGGGCCTATTTTTCTCATGGTCGCTGCGCTCAGACCGAGTGAGCTACGGTCAAGCGGGGCACCTCGTTGGACTCGGCCCTGCCTTGGGATTATGTTTATGCCATTGCCTGCTCTCTGTGTCTTTAAACACCACGCTTTGTCACTCCATCCTTGCTGTGTGTGTGTGTGTGAGAGCTTTTCTTTGACATCTGTAGGGAAAAATGACTGATTTACAGTTCATGGGGGTTGTCTAATCACACATATGAAGTTTTGGACAGATCTGATTTTTTTAACCCTTCCAAACAGCCCCTGAGACACCAATTATGGCACTTCCGGTTGGCACAGGAAGCTATAAATAAACTCATATCCTCATTGGGGTATGCCTTTACAGAATCCTGAGTTTTAAGTCTTTACGTTAAGAACTGAGTTATTTACGGAGGGTTTAGTGAGTGTGTGTTATTTCAGAAAATCATAGAAAATCACAGAAATGTCGCAGAGCTCCGCAGCACATTTTAAAAATACTCGTATGAACACCCTGCAACTGGATCTGTAACCGTTGAAAAAAAAAACACCTATATCTGAACATCACGATCTGGTCAACGTACGATTTCTCGTAAATGACGATAGATAAATGGCCGATTTTTTTTTTTATTGACACCGGAGGCTCCTTGACTTTGACGTGAAGTGAAAAAATCTTTTCTCTATTTTCATTTTGGACCTTTAATCCCAGAAATATGGCCATAACTCAAAAACCGTTGAGGCCTAGACGCCATCTTGTTCGGGGCCATCTTCCCATAATGCCAAACCTACGCCCCCAAGTTTCGGCTTCAAATATTTTCGGTTTCCGAGATATGGCACGTCGTGATTCGTGATGTTTTGTCCAATAGCAATATGATTGCTTATGCCCTCTTGTGGGATATTTCGGCATTGCGCAAAAATGGGCTAAAATTTGTTTATTTTATTAAACGAAAACCGAATGTCCGACAAAGTTCATTTGATGACTTCCCGGTAGGTCTGGCCCTACCGCTCGGCCCGACGCCGTCCCCGAATTTCTAAAATGTTTTCGGACGTCTAGTAAGGGACCGTACAGTTCCAATAGGGACTTTCTCACTAACTATACGGTGATTGTCGAAATGTTCCCTTAAGGTATGTAATGACAGAGTCATAGTAACAGAGACGTGACCCACTACAATGACAGAGTCATAGTAACAAAGATGTGACCCACTACAATGCCAGAGTCATAGCAACAGAGGTGTGACCCACTACAATAACAGAGTCATAGCAACAGAGATGTGACCCACTACAATGACAGAGTCATAGTAACAGAGACGTGACCCACTACAATAACAGTCATAGTAACAGAGATGTGACCCACTACAATGACAGAGTCATGCAACAGAGATGTGACCCACTACAATGACAGAGTCATAGCAACAGAGATGTGACCCACTATAATGACAGAGTCATAGCAACAGAGATGTGACCCACCATAATGACAGAGTCATAGTAACAGAGATGTGACCCACTACAATAACAGTCATAGCAACAGAGATGTGACCCACTACAATAACAGTCATAGCAACAGAGATGTGACCCACTACAATGACAGAGTCATAGCAACAGAGACGTGACCCACTACAATGACAGAGTCATAGTAACAGAGATGTGACCCACTACAATGACAGAGTCAGAGTAACAGAGATGTGACCCACTACAATGACAGAGTCATAGTAACAGAGATGTGACCCACTACAATGACAGAGTCATAGTAACAGAGATGTGACCCCTATAATAACAGAGTCATAGCAACAGAGATGTGACCCACTACAATAAGAGTCATAGCAACAGAGATGTGACCCACTATAATAACAGAGTCATAGCAACAGAGATGTGACCCACTACAATGACAGAGTCATAGTAACAAAGATGTGACCCACTACAATGACAGAGTCATAGTAACAGAGATGTGACCCACTACAATAACAGAGTCATAGCAACAGAGATGTGACCCACTACAATAACACAGTCATAGCAACAGAGATGTGACCCACTACAATAACACAGTCATAGCAACAGAGATGTGACCCACTACAATGACAGAGTCATAGTAACAGAGATGTGACCCACTACAATAACACAGTCATAGCAACAGAAATGTGACACACTACAATAACAGAGTCATAGCAACAGAGATGTGACCCACTACAATGACAGAGTCATAGTAACAAAGATGTGACCCACTACAATGACAGAGTCATAGCAACAGAGGTGTGACCCACTACAATAACAGAGTCATAGCAACAGAGACGTGACCCACTACAATGAGAGTCATAGTAACAGAGATGTGACCCACTACAATAACAGAGTCATAGTAACAGAGATGTGACCCACTACAATGACAGAGTCATAGTAACAGAGATGTGACCCACTACAATGACAGAGTCATAGAAACAGAGACGTGATCCACTGTAATGACAGAGTCATAGTAACAGAGACGTGACCCACTACAATAACAGAGTCATAGCATCAGAGATGTGACCCACTACAATGACAGAGTCATAGTAACAGAGATGTGACCCACTACAATAACAGAGTCATAGCAACAGAGATGTGACCCACTACAATAAGACAGTCATAGCAACAGAGATGTGACCCACTACAATAACAGAGTCATAGCAACAGAGACGTGATCCACTGTAATGACAGAGTCATAGTAACAGAGATGTGACCCACTACAATAACAGAGTCATAGCATCAGAGATGTGACCCACTACAATGACAGAGTCATAGCAACAGAGATGTGACCCACTACAATGACAGAGTCATAGTAACAAAGATGTGACCCACTACAATGACAGAGTCATAGCAACAGAGGTGTGACCCACTACAATAACAGAGTCATAGCAACAGAGGTGTGACCCACTACAATGACAGAGTCATAGTAACAGAGATGTGACCCACTACAATGAGAGTCATAGTAACAGAGATGTGACCCACTACAATAACAGAGTCAGAGCAACATAGATGTGACCCACTACAATGACAGAGTCATAGTAACAAAGATGTGACCCACTACAATGACAGAGTCATAGCAACAGAGGTGTGACCCACTACAATAACAGAGTCATAGCAACAGAGATGTGACCCACTACAATGACAGATTCATAGTAACAGAGATGTGACCCACTACAATAACAGTCATAGTAACAGAGATGTGACCCACTACAATGACAGAGTCATAGCAACAGAGATGTGACCCACTACAATGACAGAGTCATAGCAACAGAGATGTGACCCACTATAATGACAGAGTCATAGCAACAGAGATGTGACCCACCATAATGACAGAGTCATAGTAACAGAGATGTGACCCACTATAATGACAGAGTCATAGTAACAGAGATGTGACCCACTACAATGACAGAGTCATAGAAACAGAGACGTGATCCACTGTAATGACAGAGTCATAGTAACAGAGACGTGACCCACTACAATGACAGAGTCATAGTAACAAAGATGTGACCCACTACAATGACAGAGTCATAGCAACAGAGGTGTGACCCACTACAATAACAGAGTCATAGCAACAGAGATGTGACCCACTACAATGACAGAGTCATAGTAACAGAGATGTGACCCACTACAATAACAGTCATAGTAACAGAGATGTGACCCACTACAATGACAGAGTCATAGCAACAGAGATGTGACCCACTACAGTGACAGAGTCATAGCAACAGAGATGTGACCCACTATAATGACAGAGTCATAGCAACAGAGATGTGACCCACCATAATGACAGAGTCATAGTAACAGAGATGTGACCCACTATAATGACAGAGTCATAGTAACAGAGATGTGACCCACTATAATGACAGAGTCATAGTAACAGAGATGTGACCCACTACAATAACAGTCATAGCAACAGAGATGTGACCCACTACAATGACAGAGTCATAGTAACAGAGATGTGACCCACTACAATAACAGTCATAGTAACAGAGATGTGACCCACTACAATAACAGTCATAGCAACAGAGATGTGACCCACTACAATGACAGAGTCATAGCAACAGAGACGTGACCCACTACAATGACAGAGTCATAGTAACAGAGATGTGACCCACTACAATGACAGAGTCATAGTAACAGAGATGTGACCCACTACAATGACAGAGTCATAGTAACAGAGACGTGACCCACTACAATGACAGAGTCAGAGTAACAGAGATGTGACCCACTACAATGACAGAGTCATAGTAACAGAGATGTGACCCACTACAATGACAGAGTCATAGTAACAGAGATGTGACCCACTACAATGACAGAGTCATAGTAACAGAGATGTGACCCCCTATAATAACAGAGTCATAGCAACAGAGATGTGACCCACTACAATAAGAGTCATAGCAACAGAGATGTGACCCACTATAATAACAGAGTCATAGCAACAGAGATGTGACCCACTACAATGACAGAGTCATAGTAACAAAGATGTGACCCACTACAATAACAGAGTCATAGCAACAGAGATGTGACCCACTACAATGACGGAGTCAGAGTAACAGAGATGTGACCCACTCCAATGACAGAGTCATAGTAACAGAGATGTGACCCACTACAATGACAGAGTCATAGTAACAGAGACGTGACCCACTACAATGACAGAGTCAGAGTAACAGAGATGTGACCCACTACAATGACAGAGTCATAGTAACAGAGATGTGACCCACTACAATGACAGAGTCATAGTAACAGAGATGTGACCCACTACAATGACAGAGTCATAGTAACAGAGATGTGACCCCCTATAATAACAGAGTCATAGCAACAGAGATGTGACCCACTACAATAAGAGTCATAGCAACAGAGATGTGACCCACTATAATAACAGAGTCACAGAGTCATAGCAACAGAGATGTGACCCACTACAATGACAGAGTCATAGTAACAAAGATGTGACCCACTACAATGACAGAGTCATAGTAACAGAGATGTGACCCACTACAATAACAGAGTCATAGCAACAGAGATGTGACCCACTACAATAACACAGTCATAGCAACAGAGATGTGACCCACTACAATAACACAGTCATAGCAACAGAGATGTGACCCACTACAATGACAGAGTCATAGTAACAGAGATGTGACCCACTACAATAACACAGTCATAGCAACAGAGATGTGACCCACTACAATGACAGAGTCATAGTAACAAAGATGTGACCCACTACAATGACAGAGTCATAGCAACAGAGGTGTGACCCACTACAATAACAGAGTCATAGCAACAGAGATGTGACCCACTACAATAACAGAGTCATAGTAACAGAGATGTGACCCACTACAATGACAGAGTCATAGTAACAGAGATGTGACCCACTACAATGACAGAGTCATAGAAACAGAGACGTGATCCACTGTAATGACAGAGTCATAGTAACAGAGACGTGACCCACTACAATAACAGAGTCATAGCATCAGAGATGTGACCCACTACAATGACAGAGTCATAGTAACAGAGATGTGACCCACTACAATAACAGAGTCATAGCAACAGAGATGTGACCCACTACAATAAGACAGTCATAGCAACAGAGATGTGACCCACTACAATAACAGAGTCATAGCAACAGAGACGTGATCCACTGTAATGACAGAGTCATAGTAACAGAGATGTGACCCACTACAATAACAGAGTCATAGCATCAGAGATGTGACCCACTACAATGACAGAGTCATAGCAACAGAGATGTGACCCACTACAATGACAGAGTCATAGTAACAAAGATGTGACCCACTACAATGACAGAGTCATAGCAACAGAGGTGTGACCCACTACAATAACAGAGTCATAGCAACAGAGGTGTGACCCACTACAATAACAGAGTCATAGCAACAGAGACGTGACCCACTACAATGAGAGTCATAGTAACAGAGATGTGACCCACTACAATAACAGAGTCATAGTAACAGAGATGTGACCCACTACAATGACAGAGTCATAGTAACAGAGATGTGACCCACTACAATGACAGAGTCATAGAAACAGAGACGTGATCCACTGTAATGACAGAGTCATAGTAACAGAGATGTGACCCACTACAATGACAGAGTCATAGTAACAAAGATGTGACCCACTACAATGCCAGAGTCATAGCAACAGAGGTGTGACCCACTACAATAACAGAGTCATAGCAACAGAGATGTGACCCACTACAATGACAGAGTCATAGTAACAGAGACGTGACCCACTACAATAACAGTCATAGTAACAGAGATGTGACCCACTACAATGACAGAGTCATAGCAACAGAGATGTGACCCACTACAATGACAGAGTCATAGCAACAGAGATGTGACCCACTATAATGACAGAGTCATAGCAACAGAGATGTGACCCACCATAATGACAGAGTCATAGTAACAGAGATGTGACCCACTACAATAACAGTCATAGCAACAGAGATGTGACCCACTACAATAACAGTCATAGCAACAGAGATGTGACCCACTACAATGACAGAGTCATAGCAACAGAGACGTGACCCACTACAATGACAGAGTCATAGTAACAGAGATGTGACCCACTACAATGACAGAGTCATAGTAACAGAGATGTGACCCACTACAATGACAGAGTCATAGTAACAGAGATGTGACCCACTACAATGACAGAGTCAGAGTAACAGAGATGTGACCCACTACAATGACAGAGTCATAGTAACAGAGATGTGACCCACTACAATGACAGAGTCATAGTAACAGAGATGTGACCCCCTATAATAACAGAGTCATAGCAACAGAGATGTGACCCACTACAATAAGAGTCATAGCAACAGAGATGTGACCCACTATAATAACAGAGTCATAGCAACAGAGATGTGACCCACTACAATGACAGAGTCATAGTAACAAAGATGTGACCCACTACAATGACAGAGTCATAGTTACAGAGATGTGACCCACTACAATAACAGAGTCATAGCAACAGAGATGTGACCCACTACAATAACACAGTCATAGCAACAGAGATGTGACCCACTACACTAACACAGTCATAGCAACAGAGATGTGACCCACTACAATGACAGAGTCATAGTAACAGAGATGTGACCCACTACAATAACACAGTCATAGCAACAGAAATGTGACACACTACAATAACAGAGTCATAGCAACAGAGATGTGACCCACTACAATGACAGAGTCATAGTAACAAAGATGTGACCCACTACAATGACAGAGTCATAGCAACAGAGGTGTGACCCACTACAATAACAGAGTCATAGCAACAGAGACGTGACCCACTACAATGAGAGTCATAGTAACAGAGATGTGACCCACTACAATAACAGAGTCATAGTAACAGAGATGTGACCCACTACAATGACAGAGTCATAGTAACAGAGATGTGACCCACTACAATGACAGAGTCATAGAAACAGAGACGTGATCCACTGTCATGACAGAGTCATAGTAACAGAGACGTGACCCACTACAATGACAGAGTCATAGCATCAGAGATGTGACCCACTACAATGACAGAGTCATAGTAACAGAGATGTGACCCACTACAATAACAGAGTCATAGCAACAGAGATGTGATCCACTACAATAAGACAGTCATAGCAACAGAGATGTGACCCACTACAATAACAGAGTCATAGCAACAGAGACGTGATCCACTGTAATGACAGAGTCATAGTAACAGAGATGTGACCCACTACAATAACAGAGTCATAGCATCAGAGATGTGACCCACTACAATGACAGAGTCATAGCAACAGAGATGTGACCCACTACAATGACAGAGTCATAGTAACAAAGATGTGACCCACTACAATGACAGAGTCATAGCAACAGAGGTGTGACCCACTACAATAACAGAGTCATAGCAACAGAGGTGTGACCCACTACAATAACAGAGTCATAGCAACAGAGACGTGACCCACTACAATGAGAGTCATAGTAACAGAGATGTGACCCACTACAATAACAGAGTCATAGAAACAGAGACGTGATCCACTGTAATGACAGAGTCATAGTAACAGAGACGTGACCCACTACAATGACAGAGTCATAGTAACAAAGATGTGACCCACTACAATGCCAGAGTCATAGCAACAGAGGTGTGACCCACTACAATAACAGAGTCATAGCAACAGAGATGTGACCCACTACAATGACAGAGTCATAGTAACAGAGACGTGACCCACTACAATAACAGTCATAGTAACAGAGATGTGACCCACTACAATGACAGAGTCATAGCAACAGAGATGTGACCCACTACAATGACAGAGTCATAGCAACAGAGATGTGACCCACTATAATGACAGAGTCATAGCAACAGAGATGTGACCCACCATAATGACAGAGTCATAGTAACAGAGATGTGACCCACTATAATGACAGAGTCATAGTAACAGAGATGTGACCCACTATAATGACAGAGTCATAGTAACAGAGATGTGACCCACTACAATAACAGTCATAGCAACAGAGATGTGACCCACTACAATGACAGAGTCATAGTAACAGAGATGTGACCCACTACAATAACAGTCATAGTAACAGAGATGTGACCCACTACAATAACAGTCATAGCAACAGAGATGTGACCCACTACAATGACAGAGTCATAGCAACAGAGATGTGACCCACTACAATGACAGAGTCATAGTAACAGAGATGTGACCCACTACAATGACAGAGTCATAGTAACAGAGACGTGACCCACTACAATAACAGAGTCATAGCATCAGAGATGTGACCCACTACAATGACAGAGTCATAGTAACAGAGATGTGACCCACTACAATAACAGAGTCATAGCAACAGAGATGTGACCCACTACAATGACAGAGTCATAGTAACAGAGATGTGACCCACTACAATGACAGAGTCATAGTAACAGAGACGTGACCCACTACAATGACAGAGTCATAGCAACAGAGATGTGACCCACTACAATGACAGAGTCATAGTAACAGAGATGTGACCCACTACAATGACAGAGTCATAGTAACAGAGATGTGACCCACTACAATGACAGAGTCATAGTAACAGAGATGTGACCCCCTATAATAACAGAGTCATAGCAACAGAGATGTGACCCACTACAATAAGAGTCATAGCAACATAGATGTGACCCACTATAATAACAGAGTCATAGCAACAGAGATGTGACCCACTACAATGACAGAGTCATAGTAACAAA
>NC_088242.1:98157755-98282755 GCF_036934945.1 Oncorhynchus masou masou
GAGGAAGAGGAGGAGGAAGATCAGGAGGAAGAGGAGGAGGAAGAAGATCAGGAGGAAGAGGAGGAGGAAGAAGAAGAGGAGGAGGATGAAGAGAAGGAGGAAGAGGAGGAGGAAGAAGAAGAGGAGGAGGATGAAGAGAAGGAGGAAGAGGAGGAGGAAGAAGATCAGGAGGAAGAGGAGGAGGATGAAGATCAGGAGGAAGAGGAGGAGGAAGAAGAAGAGGAGGAGGATGAAGAGAAGGAGGATGAAGAGGGTGGGGAGGAAGATCAGGAGGAGGAGGAGAAGGAAGACAAGGAGGAAGATCAGATGAAAGAGAAGGAGGAAGAAGAGGAAGATGAGGAGGAGGAGGAGGAGGAAGATCAGGAGGAAGAGGAAGAAGAGGAAGATGAGGAGGAGGAGGCGGAGTAGGAAGACGAAGAGGAGGCGGAAGATGAAGAGGAGGAGGCAGTGTAGGTAGAGGAAGAGGAGGCGTAGGAGGAGGAAGAGGAGTAGAAGGAAGAGGAAGAGGAGGAGGAAGAGTAGAAGGAAGAGGAGGAGGAGGAAGAGAAGGGGGATGAAGAGTAAAAGGAAGAGGAGGAGGAGGAAGAGAAGGAGGATGAAGAGTAAAAGGAAGAGGAGGAGGAGGAAGAGGAGGAGGTGAAGAAGAAGAAGACAGTAGGCTCTTACCATAGGGAGGATAGAAGTCCCTGTGATCTACGTCTGCCACACCTGTCTGACAGGTACACAGGTAGGTTCCTCCATACTCCAGACAGGGTCCTCCATCAGGACACGGCCTGCTGTTGCTGCATGGGGTCTGGGTCACCTCTGAGGAGGACAGGAGGGTCAGAAAGAGAGAAACAGCATGATAAAACTGGCAACACTAGGTGAAGGACAGTCACTATTCAAGCCTAATCTGACATTCTGAAAATACATATTTACAGCCTACCTACTCTGGTACTGGTACTGTGTGACACATTGTAAGTAAGGTACAATCCACAACATGAGATTCAGTAGGAATGCTTCTGTCTGTTTCCAATTACAGTCTAGTGATTCATATATTATATATGATATGTATGTATATGTACCAAACTGATAGCAGAGTCCTGGATATGATATAATATCATATGTACCAAACTGACAGTAGAGTCCAGTATATAATATGATATCTACCAAACTGACAGTAGAGTCCAGTATATAATATAATATGATATGTACCAATATGACAGTAGAGTCCAGTATATAATATAATATGATATGTACCAAACTGACAGTAGAGTCCAGTATATAATATGATATGTACCAAACTGACAGTAGAGTCCAGTATATAATATAATATGATATATACCAAACTGACAGTAGAGTCCAGTATATAATACAATACGTACCAAGCTGACAGTAGAGTCCAGTATATAATATAATATGTACCAAACTGACAGTAGAGTCCAGTATATAATATAATATGATATGTACCAAACTGACAGTAGAGTCCAGTATATAATATAATATGATATGTACCAAACTGACAGTAGAGTCCAGTATATAATATAATATGATATGTACCAAACTGACAGTAGAGTCCAGTATATAATATAATATGATATGTACCAAACTGACAGTAGAGTCCAGTATATAATATGAATACCAAACTGACAGTAGAGTCCAATATAATATGAATATGATGACAAACTGACAGTAGAGTCCAGTATATAATATGATCTGTACCAAACTGATCTGTACCAAACTGACAGTAGAGTCCAGTATATAATATAATATGTACCAAACTGACAGTAGAGTCCAGTATATAATATAATATGATATGTACCAAACTGACAGTAGAGTCCAGTATATAATATGATATGTACCAAACTGACAGTAGAGTCCAGTATATAATATAATATGTACCAAACTGACAGTAGAGTCCAGTATATAATATGATATGTACCAAACTGACAGTAGAGTCCAGTATATAATATGATATGTACCAAACTGACAGTAGAGTCCAGTATATAATATAATATGTACCAAACTGACAGTAGAGTCCAGTATATAATATAATATGATATCCAGTATATAATATGATATCAAACTGACAGTAGAGTCCAGTATATAATATATGATATGACAGTACCAAACTGACAGTAGAGTCCAGTATATAATATACATATCCAGATATAATATGAAACTGACAGTAGAGTCCAGTATATAATATGATATGTACCAAACTGACAGTAGAGTCCAGTATATAATATAATATGATATAGAGTCCAGTATATAATATGATATGTACAAACTGACAGTAGAGTCCAGTATATAATATGATATGTACCAAACTGACAGTAGAGTCCAGTATATAATATAATATGATATGTACCAAACTGACAGTAGAGTCCAGTATATAATATGATATGTACCAAACTGACAGTAGAGTCCAGTATATAATATGATATGTACCAAACTGACAGTAGAGTCCAGTATATAATATAATATGTACCAAACTGACAGTAGAGTCCAGTATATAATATAATATGTACCAAACTGACAGTAGAGTCCAGTATATAATATAATATGATATGTACCAAACTGACAGTAGAGTCCAGTATATAATATGATATGTACCAAACTGACAGTACTGACAGTCCAGTATATATATAATATGATATGTACCAAACTGACAGTAGAGTCCAGTATATAATATAATATGATATGTACCAAACTGACAGTAGAGTCCAGTATATAATATGATATGTACCAAACTGACAGTAGAGTCCAGTATATAATATAATATGTACCAAACTGACAGTAGAGTCCAGTATATAATATAATATGATATGTACCAAACTGACAGTAGAGTCCAGTATATAATATGATACGTACCAAACTGACAGTAGAGTCCAGTATATAATATAATATGATATGTATATAATATGATATGTACCAAACTGACAGTAGAGTCCAGTATATAATATGATATGTACCAAACTGACAGTAGAGTCCAGTATATAATATAATATGATATGTACCAAACTGACAGTAGAGTCCAGTATATAATATGATATGTACCAAACTGACAGTAGAGTCCAGTATATAATATAATATGATATGTACCAAACTGACAGTAGAGTCCAGTATATAATATGATATGTACCAAACTGACAGTAGAGTCCAGTATATAATATAATATGATATGTACCAAACTGACAGTAGAGTCCAGTATATAATATAATATGATATGTACCAAACTGACAGTAGAGTCCAGTATATAATATGATATGTACCAAACTGACAGTAGAGTCCAGTATATAATATGATATGTACCAAACTGACAGTAGAGTCCAGTATATAATATAATATAATATTACCAAACTGACAGTAGAGTCCAGTATATAATATAATATGATATGTACCAAACTGACAGTAGAGTCCAGTATATAATATAATATGTACCAAACTGACAGTAGAGTCCAGTATATAATATAATATGATATGTACCAAACTGACAGTAGAGTCCAGTATATAATATAAAACTATAGATATATAATATGTACCAAACTGACAGTAGAGTCCAGTATATAATATGATATGTACCAAACTGACAGTAGAGTCCAGTATATAATATATACGTACCAAACTGACAGTAGAGTCCAGTATATAATATGATATGTACCAAACTGACAGTAGAGTCCAGTATATAATATGATATGTACCAAACTGACAGTAGAGTCCAGTATATAATATAATATGATATGTACCAAACTGACAGTAGAGTCCAGTATATAATATGATATGTACCAAACTGACAGTAGAGTCCAGTATATAATATGAATATGATATAATATGATACGTACCAAACTGACAGTAGAGTCCAGTATATATGATATAAAACTGACAGTAGATATATATAATATGTACCAAACTGACAGTAGAGTCCAGTATATAATATGATATGTACCAAACTGACAGTAGAGTCCAGTATATAATATGATATGTACCAAACTGACAGTAGAGTCCAGTATATAATATAATATGATATGTACCAAACTGACAGTAGAGTCCAGTATATAATATAATATGTACCAAACTGACAGTAGAGTCCAGTATATAATATGATATGTACCAAACTGACAGTAGAGTCCAGTATATAATATGATATGTACCAAACTGACAGTAGAGTCCACCAAACTGACAGTAGAGTCCAGTATATAATATAATATGTATAGAGTCCAGTATATAATATGATATGTACAAACTGACAGTAGAGTCCAGTATATAATATAATATGATATGTACCAAACTGACAGTAGAGTCCAGTATATAATATGATATGTACCAAACTGACAGTAGAGTCCAGTATATAATATAATATGATATGTACCAAACTGACAGTAGAGTCCAGTATATAATATGATATGTACCAAACTGACAGTAGAGTCCAGTATATAATATAATATGATATGTACCAAACTGACAGTAGAGTCCAGTATATAATATGATACGTACCAAACTGACAGTAGAGTCCAGATATAATATGATGATATGTACCAAACTGACAGTAGAGTCCAGTATATAATATGATATGTACCAAACTGACAGTAGAGTCCAGTATATAATATAATATGATATGTACCAAACTGACAGTAGAGTCCAGTATATAATATGATATGTACCAAACTGACAGTAGAGTCCAGTATATAATATGATATGTACCAAACTGACAGTAGAGTCCAGTATATAATATGATATGTACCAAACTGACAGTAGAGTCCAGTATATAATATAATGATAGAGTCCAGTACCAAACTGACAGTAGAGTCCAGTATATAATATAATATCCAGATATGTACCAAACTGACAGTAGAGTCCAGTATATAATATGATATGTACCAAACTGACAGTAGAGTCCAGTATATAATATAATATGATATCCAGTATATAATATGATACCAAACTGACAGTAGAGTCCAGTATATAATATGATATGTACCAAACTGACAGTAGAGTCCAGTATATAATATGATATGTACCAAACTGACAGTAGAGTCCAGTATAAACTAATATGATATAATATGTACCAAACTGACAGTAGAGTCCAGTATATAATATGATATGTACCAAACTGACAGTAGAGTCCAGTATATAATATGATATGACAGTAGAGTCCAGTATATAATATGATGACAGTAGAGTCCAGTATATAATATGATATGTAAAACTGACAGTAGAGTCCAGTATATAATATGATATGATAAACTGTACCAAACTGACAGTAGAGTCCAGTATATAATATGATACGTACCAAACTGACAGTAGAGTCCAGTATATAATATAATATGTATATAATATGATACCAAACTGACAGTAGAGTCCAGTATATAATATAATATGATATGATACCAAACTGACAGTAGAGTCCAGTATATAATATGATATGTACCAAACTGACAGTAGAGTCCAGTATATAATATATATGATATGTACCAAACTGACAGTAGAGTCCAGTATATAATATGATATGTACCAAACTGACAGTAGAGTCCAGTATATAATATAATATGATATGTACCAAACTGACAGTAGAGTCCAGTATATAATATGATATGTACCAAACTGACAGTAGAGTCCAGTATATAATATGATATGCGTACCAAACTGTACCAAACTGACAGTAGAGTCCAGTATATAATATGATATGTACCAAACTGACAGTAGAGTCCAGTATATATATATGATATGTACCAAACTGACAGTAGAGTCCAGTATATAATATGATATGTACCAAACTGACAGTAGAGTCCAGTATATAATATGATATGTACCAAACTGACAGTAGAGTCCAGTATATAATATGATATGTACCAAACTGACAGTAGAGTCCAGTATATAATATGATATGTACCAAACTGACAGTAGAGTCCAGTATATAATATGATATGATACCAAACTGACAGTAGAGTCCAGTATATAATATGATATGTACCAAACTGACAGTAGAGTCCAGTATATAATATGATATGTACCAAACTGACAGTAGAGTCCAGTATATAATATGATATGTACCAAACTGACAGTAGAGTCCAGTATATAATATGATATGTACCAAACTGACAGTAGAGTCCAGTATATAAAACTATATGATATATAATATGATATGTACCAAACTGACAGTAGAGTCCAGTATATAATATGATATGTACCAAACTGACAGTAGAGTCCAGTATATAATATGATATGTACCAAACTGACAGTAGAGTCCAGTATATAATATGATATGTACCAAACTGACAGTAGAGTCCAGTATATAATATGATATGTACCAAACTGACAGTAGAGTCCAGTATATAATATGATAAACTGACAGTAGATATATATAATATGTACCAAACTGACAGTAGAGTCCAGTATATAATATGATATGTACCAAACTGACAGTAGAGTCCAGTATATAATATGATATGTACCAAACTGACAGTAGAGTCCAGTATATAATATGATGATAAACTGACAGTAGAGTCCAAAACTGACAGTAGAGTCCAGTATATAATATGATATGTACCAAACTGACAGTAGAGTCCAGTATATAATATGATATGTACCAAACTGACAGTAGAGTCCAGTATATAATATGATATGACAGTACCAAACTGACAGTAGAGTCCAGTATATAATATGATATGTAGCAAACTGACAGTAGAGTCCAGTATATAATATGATACGTACCAAACTGACAGTAGAGTCCAGTATATAATATGATATGTACCAAACTGACAGTAGAGTCCAGTATATAATATGATACGTACCAAACTGACAGTAGAGTCCAGTATATAATATGATACGTACCATGACAGTAGAGTCCAGTATATAATATGATATGTACCAAACTGACAGTAGAGTCCAGTATATAATATGATATGTACCAAACTGACAGTAGAGTCCAGTATATAATATAATATGATACGTACCAAACTGACAGTAGAGTCCAGTATATAATATGATACGTACCAAACTGACAGTAGAGTCCAGTATATAATATGATATGTACCAAACTGACAGTAGAGTCCAGTATATAATATGAT
The DNA here is from genome assembly GCF_036934945.1 of Oncorhynchus masou masou. Lineage (NCBI taxonomy): Eukaryota > Metazoa > Chordata > Actinopteri > Salmoniformes > Salmonidae > Oncorhynchus > Oncorhynchus masou. The sequence goes on from NC_088242.1 coordinate 98,164,805, forward strand.
CGTACCAAACTGACAGTAGAGTCCAGTATATAATATGATACGTACCAAACTGACAGTAGAGTCCAGTATATAATATGATAGTATATAATATGATACCAAACTGACAGTAGAGTCCAGTATATAATATGATACGTACCAAACTGACAGTAGAGTCCAGTATATAATATGATACGTACCAAACTGACAGTAGAGTCCAGTATATAATATATAATGATATGTACCAAACTGACAGTAGAGTCCAGTATATAATATGATATGTACCAAACTGACAGTAGAGTCCAGTATATAATATGATATATGACAGTAGAGTCCAGTATATAATATGATACGTACCAAACTGACAGTAGAGTCCAGTATATAATATGATACGTACCAAACTGACAGTAGAGTCCAGTATATAATATGATATGTACCAAACTGACAGTAGAGTCCAGTATATAATATGATATGATACGTACCAAACTGACAGTAGAGTCCAGTATATAATATGATATGTACCAAACTGACAGTAGAGTCCAGTATATAATATGATATGTACCAAACTGACAGTAGAGTCCAGTATATAATATGATATGTACCAAACTGACAGTAGAGTCCAGTATATAATATGATACGTACCAAACTGACAGTAGAGTCCAGTATATAATATAATATAATATTACCAAACTGACAGTAGAGTCCAGTATATAATATGATAAACTGACAGTAGAGTCCAAACTGACAGTAGAGTCCAGTATATAATAGTAGAGTCCAGTATATAATATGATATGATGTACCAAACTGACAGTAGAGTCCAGTATATAATATGATACGTACCAAACTGACAGTAGAGTCCAGTATATAATATGATACGTACCAAACTGACAGTAGAGTCCAGTATATAATATGATACGTACCAAACTGACAGTAGAGTCCAGTATATAATATGATATGATGTACCAAACTGACAGTAGAGTCCAGTATATAATATGATATGTACCAAACTGACAGTAGAGTCCAGTATATACTATGATATGACAGTAGAGTCCAGTATATAATATGATACGTACCAAACTGACAGTAGAGTCCAGTATATAATATGATACGTACCAAACTGACAGTAGAGTCCAGTATATAATATGATATGTACCAAACTGACAGTAGAGTCCAGTATATAATATGATACGTACCAAACTGACAGTAGAGTCCAGTATATAATATGATATGTACCAAACTGACAGTAGAGTCCAGTATATAATATGATATGTACCAAACTGACAGTAGAGTCCAGTATATAATATAATATGATACGTACCAAACTGACAGTAGAGTCCAGTATATAATATGATATGATATGTACCAAACTGACAGTAGAGTCCAGTATATAATATGATATGTACCAAACTGACAGTAGAGTCCAGTATATAATATGATACGTACCAAACTGACAGTAGAGTCCAGTATATAATATGATACGTACCAAACTGACAGTAGAGTCCAGTATATAATATGATACGTACCAAACTGACAGTAGAGTCCAGTATATAATATGATACGTACCAAACTGACAGTAGAGTCCAGTATATAATATGATACGTACCAAACTGACAGTAGAGTCCAGTATATAATATGATATGTACCAAACTGACAGTAGAGTCCAGTATATAATATGATATGTACCAAACTGACAGTAGAGTCCAGTATATAATATGATATGTACCAAACTGACAGTAGAGTCCAGTATATAATAGTCCAGATATAATATGATATGTAAAACTGACAGTAGAGTCCAGTATATAATATGATACGTACCAAACTGACAAGTAGAGTCCAGTATATAATATGATAATATGATACCAAACTGACAGTAGAGTCCAGTATATAATATGATACGTACCAAACTGACAGTAGAGTCCAGTATATAATATGATACGTACCAAACTGACAGTAGAGTCCAGTATATAATATGATACGTACCAAACTGACAGTAGAGTCCAGTATATAATATGATACGTACCAAACTGACAGTAGAGTCCAGTATATAATATGATACGTACCAAACTGACAGTAGAGTCCAGTATATAATATGATACGTACCAAACTGACAGTAGAGTCCAGTATATAATATGATACGTACCAAACTGACAGTAGAGTCCAGTATATAATATGATACGTACCAAACTGACAGTAGAGTCCAGTATATAATATGATACGTACCAAACTGACAGTAGAGTCCAGTATATAATATGATACGTACCAAACTGACAGTAGAGTCCAGTATATAATATGATATGTACCAAACTGACAGTAGAGTCCAGTATATAATATGATACGTACCAAACTGACAGTAGAGTCCAGTATATAATATGATACGTACCAAACTGACAGTAGAGTCCAGTATATAATATGATACGTACCAAACTGACAGTAGAGTCCAGTATATAATATGATACGTACCAAACTGACAGTAGAGTCCAGTATATAATATGATACGACAGTAGAGTCCAAACTGACAGTAGAGTCCAGTATATAATATGATACGTACCAAACTGACAGTAGAGTCCAGTATATAATATGATACGTACCAAACTGACAGTAGAGTCCAGTATATAATATGATACGTACCAAACTGACAGTAGAGTCCAGTATATAATATGATACGTACCAAACTGACAGTAGAGTCCAGTATATAATATGATACGTACCAAACTGACAGTAGAGTCCAGTATATAATATGATACGTACCAAACTGACAGTAGAGTCCAGTATATAATATGATACGTACCAAACTGACAGTAGAGTCCAGTATATAATATGATACGTACCAAACTGACAGTAGAGTCCAGTATATAATATGATACGTACCAAACTGACAGTAGAGTCCAGTATATAATATGATACCAGTATATAATATGATATGTACAAACTGACAGTAGAGTCCAGTATATAATATGATACGTACCAAACTGACAGTAGAGTCCAGTATATAATATGATACGTACCAAACTGACAGTAGAGTCCAGTATATAATATGATACGTACCAAACTGACAGTAGAGTCCAGTATATAATATGATATGTACCAAACTGACAGTAGAGTCCAGTATATATGATATGATACGTACCAAACTGACAGTAGAGTCCAGTATATAATATGATACGTACCAAACTGACAGTAGAGTCCAGTATATAATATGATACGTACCAAACTGACAGTAGAGTCCAGTATATAATATGATACGTACCAAACTGACAGTAGAGTCCAGTATATAATATGATACGTACCAAACTGACAGTAGAGTCCAGTATATAATATGATACGTACCAAACTGACAGTAGAGTCCAGTATATAATATGATACGTACCAAACTGACAGTAGAGTCCAGTATATAATATGATACGTACCAAACTGACAGTAGAGTCCAGTATATAATATGATATGTACCAAACTGACAGTAGAGTCCAGTATATAATATGATACGTACCAAACTGACAGTAGAGTCCAGTATATAATATGATACGTACCAAACTGACAGTAGAGTCCAGTATATAATATGATACGTACCAAACTGACAGTAGAGTCCAGTATATAATATGATATGATACGTACCAAACTGACAGTAGAGTCCAGTATATAATATGATACGTACCAAACTGACAGTAGAGTCCAGTATATAATATGATACGTACCAAACTGACAGTAGAGTCCAGTATATAATATGATACGTACCAAACTGACAGTAGAGTCCAGTATATAATATGATACGTACCAAACTGACAGTAGAGTCCAGTATATAATATGATACGTACCAAACTGACAGTAGAGTCCAGTATATAATATGATACGTACCAAACTGACAGTAGAGTCCAGTATATAATATGATACGTACCAAACTGACAGTAGAGTCCAGTATATAATATGATATGTAAAACTGACAGTAGAGTCCAAACTGACAGTAGAGTCCAGTATATAATATGATACGTACCAAACTGACAGTAGAGTCCAGTATATAATATGATACGTACCAAACTGACAGTAGAGTCCAGTATATAATATGATACGTACCAAACTGACAGTAGAGTCCAGTATATAATATGATACGTACCAAACTGACAGTAGAGTCCAGTATATAATATGATACGTACCAAACTGACAGTAGAGTCCAGTGAAGCCTGAGGAGCAGTCACATGTCCCATTCACTTCCACACAGACGCCACCATTCTGGCACAGACACTCCTCTGTGGATGACAGACACAGACAGAAGAGAAGAGGTCACAGACACGGACTCAAAAGACACAGAACAGCTCATAGCATGTTGGGTCATTTGCGACAGAGGTAGCCATCGATAAGCTACATGTTCAACCTCAGAGGTCTGTAACACGTTTAGAGCGGTAGCATCAACATTATCCCTGTACCAGAGAACATCAACAGTATCCCAGTCCCAGAGAACATCAACCGTATCCCAGTCCCAGAGAACATCAACAGTATCCCAGTCCCAGAGAACATCAACATTATCCCAGTCCCAGAGAACATCAACATTATCCCTGTCCCAGAGAACATCAACATTATCCCAGTCCCAGAGAACATCAACATTATCCCAGTCCCAGAGAACATCAACATTATCCCAGTCCCAGAGAACATCAACAGTATCCCAGTCCCAGAGAACATCAACATTATCCCAGTCCCAGAGAACTTCAACATTATCCCAGTCCCAGAGAACATCAACATTATCCCAGTCCCAGAGAACATCAACCGTATCCCAGTCCCAGAGAACATCAACAGTATCCCAGTCCCAGAGAACATCAACATTATCCCAGTCCCAGAGAACATCAACAGTATCCCAGTCCCAGAGAACCTCAACATTATCCCAGTCCCAGAGAACATCAACAGTATCCCAGTCCCAGAGAACATCAACAGTATCCCAGTCCCAGAGAACATCAACATTATCCCAGTCCCAGAGAACATCAACAGTATCCCAGTCCCAGAGAACATCAACATTATCCCAGTCCCAGAGAACATCAACAGTATCCCAGTCCCAGAGAGCATCAACAGTATCCCAGTCCCAGAGAACATCAACAGTACCCCTTTACTGTAAATGTCCCATTGATTAAAGGCCATTTTCCTTCCCTACATCTTTATCTCATAGCTCGCTGTAGTTCACAGGACCAGACCGTTCTCATAGCTAGCTGTAGTTTACAGGACCGTTCTCATAGCTCGCTGTAGTTCACAGGACCAGACTGTTCTCATAGCTAGCTGTAGTTCACAGGACCAGACTGTTCTCATAGCTAGCTGTAGTTCACAGGACCAGACTGTTCTCATAGCTAGCTGTAGTTCACAGGAACCAGACCGTTCTCATAGCTAGCTGTAGTTCACAGCACCAGACCGTTCTCATAGCTAGCTGTAGTTCACAGGACCGTTCTCATAGCTAGCTGTAGTTCACAGCACCAGACCGTTCTCATAGCTAGCTGTAGTTCACAGCACCAGACCGTTCTCATAGCTAGCTGTAGTTCACACGACCAGACCGTTCTCATAGCTAGCTGTAGTTCACAGGAACCAGACTGTTCTCATAGCTAGCTGTAGTTCACAGGAACCAGACCGTTCTCATAGCTAGCTGTAGTTCACAGGACCTAAATAAAGGAAGCGGCTGTATCAATGCTAAATAAAGGAAGTTGCTGTATCAATGCTAAATAAAGGAAGCGGCTGTATCAATGCTAAATAAAGGAAGTTGCTGTATCAATGCTAAATAAAGGAAGCGACTGTATCAATGCTAAATAAAGGAAGCGGCTGTATCAATGCTAAATAAAGGAAGTAGCTGTATCAATGCTAAATAAAGAAAGTAGCTGTATCAATGCTAAATAAAGAAAGTAGCTGTATCAATGCTAAATAAAGGAAGTTGCTGTATCAATGCTAAATAAAGGAAGCGGCTGTATCAATACTAAATAAAGGAAGTGGCTGTATCAATGCTAAATAAAGGAAGTTGCTGTATCAATGCTAAATAAAGGAAGTTGCTGTATCAATGCTAAATAAAGGAAGTTGCTGTATCAATGCTAAATAAAGGAAGTAGCTGTATCAATGCTAAATAAAGGAAGTTGCTGTATCAATGCTAAATAAAGGAAGCGGCTGTATCAATGCTAAATAAAGGAATATTGAAATGTTTCTCTCCTCTCTCTTGCCTCCGAATTGCAGCAGGGAAGAACAGGAAGTGGATGTATCACTGCTGAACCACTTCCTTTTGAAATCAGGGAGGGAAGACGACGGATGGGTATATTTTTTCTCGTGTTCTGGAACATGTTTTGTGGCCTGTGTCCCGAATAACAGCCTATTCCCTATGTAGTGTACTGTATTCGACCGGAGCCCTATGGGCCCTGGTCAATAGTCGTGCACTATATAGGGAATAGGGTGCCATTTGGCACTCAAGAATGATCAAAATGGAGCTATGCCCCCTGGGGCAAATGAATGGACTGTTAATTAGCGGGAGAGCTTTTCATTGGCCGTGTGTTTTCTCTTTGATCTAGGAGGACCGATTAGGAGGCTCTCCGTACATCCTGTGTAATGTTACCTTCTCTCTCTCTTTCCCTGTCCTTCTCTCTTCTGCTACTTTCTCTTTCTCTCTCTCTCTCGAGGATCCTGCTCCTTTTTCCACAGGGCCTTCCAAGTGAGCCAGTCAGGAAAGTATTTGGGAGATTTAGGAAAGTCTATATAAGCCTCGATAGTTACTTCAGCTCAAGGGTTGAGGAGTAGCATGAATTTGCAATGGCTCACATACTATTAAAGAGATTTTGGAGCTGAGAAATAAATCTGTGTTGACGGTGGCTACAGGACTTCAGCCTCGGTGGGGGAAACCAATGTCTCGCGGGAGAACCTACCCACCGGTTTTGAACACACATCGACCGCATCCCAAATGATACCAAATTCCCTATTTAGTGCACTACTTTTGACCAGGGCCTATAGGAATAGGGTGCCATTTGGGATCTATGGCACAGTATGATATTTCCCTCTAAGGAGGTGAAATAGTACTAGAGGTAGCAGTACAATAACACAGGATGTGTCATGTGGTTTATGCAGCAAGCAGCTGTTCCGTAGAGGAGACAGCAGGACCATAGAGAAGACAGCAAGACAAATAGAGTAGACAGCAGGACCATAAAGTAGACAGCAGGACCATAGAGTAGACAGTAGGACCCGTAGAAAGACAGCAGGACCCATAGAGGAGACAGCAGGACCATAGAGGAGACAGCAGGAACAATAGAGGAGACAGCAGGACCCATAGAGGAGACAGCAGGACCCATAGAGGAGACAGCAGGACCCATAGAGGAGACAGCAGGACCCATAGAGGAGACAGCAGGACCCATAGAGGAGACAGCAGAACCATAGAGTAGACAGCAGGACCCGTAGAGGAGCCAGCAGGACCCATAGAGTAGACAGCAGGACCCATAGAGGAGACAGCAGGACCCATAGAGGAGACAGCAGGACCCATAGAGGAGACAGCAGAACCATAGAGTAGACAGCAGAACCATAGAGTAGACAGCAGGACCCGTAGAGGAGACAGCAGGACCCATAGAGGAGACAGCAGGACCATAGAGGAGACAGCAGGACCCATAGAGTAGACAGCAGGATCCGTAGAGGAGACAGCAGGACCCATAGAGGAGACAGCAGGACCATAGAGGAGACAGCAGGACCCATAGAGTAGACAGCAAGACCCATAGAGGAGACAGCAGAACCATAGAGTAGACAGCAGGACCCGTAGAGGAGACAGCAGGACCCATAGAGGAGACAGCAGAACCATAGAGTAGACAGCAGGACCCATAGAGGAGACAGCAGGACCCATAGAGGAGACAGCAGGAACGTAGAGGAGACAGCAGGACCATAGAGGAGACAGCAGGACCCATATAGGAGACAGCAGGACCCATAGAGGAGACAGCAGGACCCATAGAGGAGACAGCAGGACCCATAGAGGAGACAGCAGGACCCATAGAGGAGACAGCAGGACCCATAGAGGAGACAGCAGGACCATAGAGGAGACAGCGGGACCATAGAGGAGACAGCAGGACCCATAGAGGAGACAGCAGGACCATAGAGGAGACAGCAGGACCATAGAGGAGACAGCAGGACCATAGAGGAGACAGCAGGACCATAGAGGAGACAGCAGGACCCATTGAGGAGCCAGCAGGACCCATAGAGGAGACAGCAGGACCATAGAGGAGACAGCAGGACCATAGAGGAGACAGCAGGACCATAGAGGAGACAGCAGGACCCATTGAGGAGCCAGCAGGACCATAGAGGAGACAGCTGGACCGTAGAGGAGACAGCTGGACCATAGAGGAGACAGCAGGACCCATAGAGGAGACAGCAGGACCCATAGAGGAGACAGCAGGACCATAGAGGAGACAGCAGGACCATAGAGGAGACAGCAGGACCCATAGAGGAGACAGCAGGACCCATAGAGGAGACAGCAGGACCCATAGAGGAGACAGCAGGACCATCGAGGAGACAGCAGGACCCATAGAGTGGCGAAATGGACCTCATCCAGAGGAGTACGTGGAACAGTCAGTGCATTCATCCCAAATGGCACCCTATTCCCTATTCAGTGCACTACTTTTGACTAGCAGTAATAGGAACTAGTGACTAGGGTGCCATTTGGGATGGAGTTTGAGTCCATTTGGTCAAAAGCAATGCACTATGTAGGGAATAGGGTGCTATTCGGGAGGCAGAGTGTCAGAGTTTCCTGGTCAAAAGGAGTGCACCATGTAGGGAATAGAGGGTGCTATTCGGGAGGCAGAGTGTCAGAGTTTCCTGGTCAAAAGCAATGCACTATGTAGGGAATAGGGTGCTATTCGGGAGGCAGAGTGTCAGAGTTTCCTGGTCAAAAGGAGTGCACTATGTAGGGAATAGGGTGCTATTCGGGAGGCAGAGTGTCAGAGTTTTCTGGTCAAAAGGAGTGCACTATGTAGGGAATAGGGTGCTATTCGGGAGGCAGAGTGTCAGAGTTTCCTGGTCAAAAGGAGTGCACTATGTAGGGAATAGGGTGCTATTCGGGAGGCAGAGTGTCAGAGTTTCCTGGTCAAAAGGAGTGCACTATGTAGGGAATAGGGTGCTATTCGGGAGGCAGGGTGTCAGAGTTTCCTGGTCAAAAGGAGTGCACTATGTAGGGAATAGGGTGCCAGTTCTCTGCGCTACTCTGCTGCCCTGATGCAAGGCATATTACACCACCCTTGTCTGATGAAACTACCTGAATAAATAGCAACCCTCAGCTTCAGCCCAGGCAGAGGCCCCTTGTCCTTTTAAGTCTAGACAAAGCGGCACTTCCCCTTGTAAGTAAACTAATAAAATAAAAAACGAGCCATAAAGCAATTGTTCCCCAGGATCCCCTGTTGTTCCCCGGGATCCCCTGTTGTTCCCCGGGATCCCCTGTTGTTCCCCAGGATCCCCTGTTGTTCCCCAGGATCCCCTGTTGTTCCCCGGGATCCCCTGTTGTTCCCCGGGATCGCCTGTTGTTCCCCAGGATCCCCTGTTGTTCCCCAGGATCCCCTGTTGTTCTCCAGGATCCCCTGTTGTTCCCCTGTTGTTCCCCAGGATCCCCTGTTGTTCCCCAGGATCCCCTGTTGTTCCCCAGGATCCCCTGTTGTTCCCCAGGATCCCCTGTTGTTCCCCAGGATCGCCTGTTGTTCCCCAGGATCCCCTGTTGTTCCCCAGGATCCCCTGTTGTTCCCCAGGATCCCCTGTTGTTCCCCAGGATCCCCTGTTGTTCTCCAGGATCCCCTGTTGTTCCCCTGTTGTTCCCCAGGATCCCCTGTTGTTCCCCAGGATCCCCTGTTGTTCCCCAGGATCCCCTGTTGTTCCCCAGGATCCCCTGTTGTTCCCCAGGATCGCCTGTTGTTCCCCAGGATCCCCTGTTGTTCCCCAGGATCCCCTGTTGTTCCCCAGGATCCCCTGTTGTTCCCCGGGATCCCCTGTTGTTCCCCGGGATCCCCTGTTGTTCTCCAGGATCCCCTGTTGTTCCCCGGGATCCCCTGTTGTTCCCCGGGATCCCCTGTTGTTCCCCAGGATCCCCTGTTGTTCCCCGGGATCCCCTGTTGTTCCCCAAGATCCCCTGTTGTTCCCCATGATCCCTGTTGTTCCCCAGCATCCCATAGTAAACTGGGAGTTACAGATGAACGGCAGAACAGACTAGAGCGTTGTCTTTTTCCGTCTTCCGGGTACTGAGGCACATTCCTGTGGGATCAAACCAAATCACATCTTTGGTTTGTCGCGTGCTTGGTGAACAACAGGTGTAGACTAACAAGTGAAACGGTTACTTGCGGGTTCCTTCCGAACAATGAAGAGAGGAAAAAAAATCCCCAAAAATAATAGCTCGATTGATAACACGAAGATTATACACGGGGTGCCGAGTCGATGTGCTGAGGTACGAGATAATTGTGTTACATATGTACATATAGGTAGAGGTAAAGTGACTAGGCAAACAGGGTGGATAATACACAGTAACAACAGCTTATGTGATGATTAAAAAGAGTTCAATGGGGGTCAATGCAGATAGTCCAGGTAGGTTAACTAAGAGAAGGCCCTAAAACTTGTCATAGGACTCCAGCCACCCAATTCATAGATCGATACCGATGGATCAAGTCTGGAACCAACAGGATCCTGTACAGATTGCTGAACAATTAATCAAATGGCCACCCGGACAATTACATTGACCCCCCTTTCTGTTTTTACACTGCTGCTACTCACTGTTTATTATCTATGCACTTCACTTCACCCCGACCTACATGTACAAATTACCTTGACTAACCTGTACCCCTCAACATTGACTCTGTACCGGTACCCCCTGTATATAGCCTCCACATTGACTCTGTACCGGTACCACCTGTATATAGTCTCCACATTGACTCTGTACCGATACCCCCTGTATATAGCCTCCACATTGACTCTGTACCGGTACACCCTGTATATAGCCTCCACATTGACCCAGTACCGGTACCCCCTATATATAGCCTCCACATTGACTCTGTACCGTAACACCCTGTATATAGCCTCCACATTGACTCTGTACCGTAACACCCTGTATATAGCCTCCACATTGACTCTGTACCAGTACCCCCTGTATATAGCCTCCACATTGACGCTGTACTGGTACCCCCTGTATATAGCCTCCACATTGACTCTGTACCGGTACCCCCTGTAAATAGCCTCCACATTGACTCTGTACCGGTACCCCCCTGTATATAGCCTCCACATTGACTCTGTACCGGTACCCCCTGTATATAGCCTCCACATTGACTCTGTACCGGTACCCCCTGTATATAGCCTCCACATTGACTCTGTACTGGTACCCCTGTATATAGCCTCCACATTGACTCTGTACCGGTACCCCTGTATATAGCCTCCACATTGACTCTGTACTGGTACCCCTGTGTATAGCCTCCACATTGACTCTGTACTGGTACCCCCTGTATATAGCCTCCACATTGACTCTGTACCAGTACCCCCTGTATATAGCCTCCACATTGACTCTGTACCGTAATACCTTGTATATAGTCTCCACACTGACTCTGTACCGGTACCCCCTGTATATAGCCTCCACATTGACTCTGTACCGGTACCCCCTGTGTATAGCCTCCACATTGACTCTGTACCGGTACCCCCTGTATATAGCCTCCATATTGACTCCGTACCGGTACCCCCTGTATATAGCCTCCACATTGACTCTGTACCGGTACCCCCTGTATATAGCCTCCACATTGACTCTGTACCGTAACACCCTGTATATAGCCTCCACATTGACTCTGTACCGGTACCCCCTGTATATAGCCTCCACATTGACTCTGTACCGGTACCCCTGTATATAGCCTCCACATTGACTCTGTACCGGTACACCCTGTATATAGTCTCCACATTGACTCTGTACCGGTACCCCCTGTATATAGCCTCCACATTGACTCTGTCCCGTAACACCCTGTATATAGTCTCCACATTGACTCAGTACCGGTACCCCCCTGTATATAGCCTCCACATTGACTCTGTACCGGTACCCCCTGTATATAGCCTCCACATTGACTCTGTACCGGTACCCCCTGTATATAGACTCCACATTGACCCTGTACCGGTACCCCCCTGTATATAGCCTCCACATTGACTCTGTACCGTAACACCCTGTATATAGCCTCCACATTGACTCTGTACCGGTACCCCCTGTATATAGCCTCCGCATTGACTCTGTACCGGTACCCCCTGTATATAGCCTCCACATTAACTCTGTACCGGTACCCCCTGTATACAGCCTCCACATTGACTCTGTACCGGTACCTTCTGTATATAGCCTCCACATTGACTCTGTACCGGTACACCCTGTATATAGTCTCCACATTGACTCTGTACCGGTACCCCCTGTATATAGCCTCCACATTGACTCTGTCCCGTAACACCCTGTATATAGTCTCCACATTGACTCAGTACCGGTACCCCCCTGTATATAGCCTCCACATTGACTCTGTACCGGTACCCCCTGTATATAGCCTCCACATTGACTCTGTACCGGTACCCCCTGTATATAGCCTCCACATTGACTCTATACCGGTAACCCCTGTATATAGCCTCCACATTGACTCTGTACCGGTACCCCCTGTATATAGCCTCCACATTGACTCTATACCGGTACCCCCTGTATATAGCCTCCACATTGATTCTGTACTGGTACCCCCTGTATATAGCCTCCACATTGACTCTGTACCGGTACCCCCTGTATATAGCCTCCACATTGACTCTGTACCGTAATACCCTGTATATAGCCTCCACATTGACTCTGTACCGGTACCCCCTGTATATAGCCTCCGCATTGACTCTGTACCGGTACCCCCTGTATATAGCCTCCACATTAACTCTGTACCGGTACCCCCTGTATACAGCCTCCACATTGATTCTGTACCGGTACCCCCTGTATATAGCCTTCACATTGACTCTGTACCGGTACCCCCTATATATAGCCTCCACATTGACTCTGTACCGTAATACCCTGTATATAGCCTCCACATTGACTCTGTACCGTAACACCCTGTATATAGCCTCCACATAGACTCTGTACCGGTACCTCCTGTATATAGCCTCCACATTGACTCTGTACCGGTACCTCCTGTATATATCCTCCACATAGACTCTGTACCGGTACCCCCTGTATATAGCCTCCACATTGACTCTGTACCGGTACCCTCTGTATATAGTCTCCACATTGACTCGGTACCGGTACCCCCGTATATAGCCTCGTTATTGTTATTTTATAGTGTTGCTTTTTATTATATTTTACTCTCGTTTATTTAGTAATATTTTCTTAACTCTTTCTTGAACTGCACTGTTGGTTAAGGGCTTGTCAGTCAGCATTTCACAGTAAGGTCTACACCTGTTGTATTCGGTGCATGTGACAAATACAGTTTGATTTGATTTGATTTGAATACCACGTGGCTGCTATGAAAGTGAACTGTGTTTGCGCGTGATCAAGGGTGTATTCATTCCACCGATTCTGTTGAAAAACGGAAGTAAACGGAATAAAACTGGGATAAACATACCTGAATTTGTCCAATAGAAACTCTCGTTTGCAACTTTTCGACTTATGATTACACCCCCAGATCAGCAGCTAGATGCCGTCAAGAGTGTTCAAGGCGGTATTGAATGTGTCACTGCGTGTCCATATGTCACAGTCTGTCACCTCAAATAGGTTGTCGCTACCTCATGAAGGGTACAGGGAACAGTCTAGTATCACGTAGTAGCCTAAACGTATCGATGTTACATTGAACTGTGTGACTGAAATATGAATGACAGTCATCCAATATGCTGTAACCGAAATAAGGCCGTGCTCATGAATAAATTTAAATAAACCTTCCTCCCTCATCTTAAACGTCACTGACCGCCACTGATCTACCTGCTGTCTAACTGTCTTCATCTAGACTCTACTAGAAAAGCCTCTGACCTGTACCTGCTGTCTAAATGTCTTCAACTAGACTCTACTAGAATCGGCCCTGACCTGTACCTGCTGTCTAAATGTCTTCAACTAGACTCTACTAGAAAAGGCTCTGACCTGTACCTGCTGTCTAAACGTCTTCAACTAGACTCTACTAGAATCGGCTCTGACCTGTACCTGCTGTCTAAACGTATCCAACTAGACACTACTAGAAAAGGCTCTGACCTGTACCTGCTGTCTAAATGTCTTCAACTCTACTAGAATCGGCTCTGACCTGTACCTGCTGTCTAAACGTCTTCAACTAGACTCTACTAGAATCGGCTCTGACCTGTACCTGCTGTCTAAATGTCTTCAACTAGACTCTACTAGAAAAGGCTCTGACCTGTACCTGCTGTCTAAACGTCTTCAACTAGACTCTACTAGAATCGGCTCTGACCTGTACCTGCTGTCTAAACGTAACCAACTAGACACTACTAGAAAAGCCTCTGACCTGTACCTGCTGTCTAAATGTCTTCAACTAGACTCTACTAGAATCGGCTCTGACCTGTACCTGCTGTCTAAACGTCTTCAACTAGACTCTACTAGAATCGGCTCTGACCTGTACCTGCTGTCTAAATGTCTTCAACTAGACTCTACTAGAAAAGCCTCTGACCTGTACCTGCTGTCTAAACGTCTTCAACTAGACTCTACTAGAATCGGCTCTGACCTGTACCTGCTGTCTAAATGTCTTCAACTAGACTCTACTAGAATTGGCTCTGACCTGTACCTGCTGTCTAAATGTCTTCAACTTGACTCTACTAGAAAAGCCTCTGACCTGTACCTGCTGTCTAAATGTCTTCAACTTGACTCTACTAGAAAAGGCTCTGACCTGTACCTGCTGTCTAACTGTCTTCATCTAGACTCTACTAGAAAAGGCTCTCACCTGTACCTGCTGTCTAAACGTATCCAACTAGACTCTACTAGAATCGGCTCTGACCTGTACCTGCTGTCTAAATGTCTTCAACTAGACTCTACTAGAAAAGCCTCTGACCTGTACCTGCTGTCTAAACGTATCCAACTAGACACTACTAGAAAAGGCTCTGACCTGTACCTGCTGTCTAAATGTCTTCAACTAGACTCTACTAGAATCGGCTCTGACCTGTACCTGCTGTCTAAACGTATCCAACTAGACACTACTAGAATCGGCTCTGACCTGTACCTGCTGTCTAAACGTATCCAACTAGACACTACTAGAATCGGCTCTGACCTGTACCTGCTGTCTAAATGTCTTCAACTTGACTCTACTAGAAAAGGCTCTGACCTGTACCTGCTGTCTAACTGTCTTCATCTAGACTCTACTAGAAAAGGCTCTCACCTGTACCTGCTGTCTAAATGTATCCAACTAGACTCTACTAGAATCGGCTCTGACCTGTACCTGCTGTCTAAATGTCTTCAACTAGACTCTACTAGAAAAGCCTCTGACCTGTACCTGCTGTCTAAACGTATCCAACTAGACACTACTAGAAAAGCCTCTGACCTGTACCTGCTGTCTAAATGTCTTCAACTAGACTCTACTAGAATCGGCTCTGACCTGTACCTGCTGTCTAAACGTCTTCAACTAGACTCTACTAGAATCGGCTCTGACCTGTACCTGCTGTCTAAATGTCTTCAACTAGACTCTACTAGAAAAGCCTCTGACCTGTACCTGCTGTCTAAACGTCTTCAACTAGACTCTACTAGAATCGGCTCTGACCTGTACCTGCTGTCTAAATGTCTTCAACTAGACTCTACTAGAATTGGCTCTGACCTGTACCTGCTGTCTAAATGTCTTCAACTTGACTCTACTAGAAAAGCCTCTGACCTGTACCTGCTGTCTAAATGTCTTCAACTTGACTCTACTAGAAAAGGCTCTGACCTGTACCTGCTGTCTAACTGTCTTCATCTAGACTCTACTAGAAAAGGCTCTCACCTGTACCTGCTGTCTAAACGTATCCAACTAGACTCTACTAGAATCGGCTCTGACCTGTACCTGCTGTCTAAATGTCTTCAACTAGACTCTACTAGAAAAGCCTCTGACCTGTACCTGCTGTCTAAACGTATCCAACTAGACACTACTAGAAAAGGCTCTGACCTGTACCTGCTGTCTAAATGTCTTCAACTAGACTCTACTAGAATCGGCTCTGACCTGTACCTGCTGTCTAAACGTATCCAACTAGACACTACTAGAATCGGCTCTGACCTGTACCTGCTGTCTAAACGTATCCAACTAGACACTACTAGAATCGGCTCTGACCTGTACCTGCTGTCTAAATGTCTTCAACTTGACTCTACTAGAAAAGGCTCTGACCTGTACCTGCTGTCTAACTGTCTTCATCTAGACTCTACTAGAAAAGGCTCTCACCTGTACCTGCTGTCTAAACGTATCCAACTAGACTCTACTAGAATCGGCTCTGACCTGTACCTGCTGTCTAAATGTCTTCAACTAGACTCTACTAGAAAAGCCTCTGACCTGTACCTGCTGTCTAAACGTATCCAACTAGACACTACTAGAAAAGGCTCTGACCTGTACCTGCTGTCTAAACGTATCCAACTAGACACTACTAGAATCGGCTCTGACCTGTACCTGCTGTCTAAACGTCTTCAACTAGACTCTACTGGAAAAGGCTCTGACCTGTACCTGCTGTCTAAACGTATCCAACTAGAGCAGGGTCTGTCCCAGTCACTACTTTACCTTCACAGTTGTCACCATAGAATCCTTGGGTACATGTGCAGTTGTCACTCCCAGGGCCGGTGTGTTCACAGATCTGGTGTTTGTCACAGCCCCCCCCCTCACAGGACACTGCCAGACAGACAAGAAGGACCACGATAGAAGCTTAGGATGAGGCTGGACATCTACTTTAGTTTATACCATATCTTGGCCTAAGGCAACACAGTGTATGATGCCAATACACCATAGAGAACAGGAAAGTACAGTACTTTGAAACAAGTGTTTGGAATAAAAATGTGTAAAAAAAATAAAATAAAAAAGCTTAGGAAATGATTAGCTCTGAGAAAGACGTTTATCGCAGACAAGGTGCTCTTTTTCTATTGGACGGAGAGAGGTGGTTCTGTCCAATAGGACTCCGAGCCCATTCCATGTTTCTGTCTGGCAAAATCATAGACGGTCTGATGACCTACATTCAAATGACCTCCAAAAGCGGAAAAACCCACCTGTTCGATTTTCAGTTCGAGGAGTAGATGCTGAATTCACACGGACCACCGCCAACTCTAGGAAAGAAGATATGATAGGTTGAGGCTTTCTAGCTAATCGTAAGAATTGTTCAGACAGTTACAAGGACAGTGTGCCGGCATACTACGGCACAGCAATATAACACAAAGGGAGCTCTTTCTTTCTCTCCGTTTCGTGTTGTTGCTCTTGGTAGAGAAGCCCATCGCCAAGGTCTCAGCTCTCAGCCATTAGCTAACCACACCGACGCTGAGGCAGGAGACGCCCCAAAACCTGTCAACAAACCACCAGGTCACTCTAACACGGAGCTCCTAGCCACTCTCAGGATACTCCCAAACGGCACCCTGTTGCCTATACAGTACACTACGTACTACTGGCCCCCTGGTCAAAAGTAGTGCACTATATAAAAGGAAAAGAGTTGCATTTGGGATGTGACCTCACCCGTCTCGTCCTCCCAGAGAGAGAGAGAGGTTAGTCAGGATGTGACCTCACCCGTCTCGTCCTCCCAGAGAGAGAGAGAGGTCAGTCAGGACGTGACCTCACCCGTCTCATCCTCCCAGAGAGAGAGAGAGGTCAGTCAGGATGTGACCTCACCCGTCTCGTCCTCCCAGAGAGAGAGAGAGGTCAGTCAGGATGTGACCTCACCCGTCTCATCCTCCCAGAGAGAGAGAGAGGTCAGTCAGGATGTGACCTCACCCGTCTCGTCCTCCCAGAGAGAGAGAGAGGTCAGTCAGGATGTGACCTCACCCGTCTCGTCCTCCCAGAGAGAGAGAGAGGTCAGTCAGGATGTGACCTCACCCGTCTCGTCCTCCCAGAGAGAGAGAGGTCAGTCAGGATGTGACCTCACCCGTCTCATCCTCCCAGAGAGAGAGAGGTCAGTCAGGATGTGACCTCACCCGTCTCGTCCTCCCAGAGAGAGAGAGAGGTCAGTCAGGATGTGACCTCACCTGTCTCGTCCTCCCAGAGAGAGAGAGAGGTCAGTCAGGATGTGACCTCACCCGTCTCATCCTCCCAGAGAGAGAGAGAGGTCAGTCAGGATGTGACCTCACCCGTCTCATCCTCCCAGAGAGAGAGAGGTCAGTCAGGATGTGACCTCACCCGTCTCGTCCTCCCAGAGAGAGAGAGAGGTCAGTCAGGATGTGACCTCACCCGTCTCGTCCTCCCAGAGAGAGAGGTCAGTCAGGATGTGACCTCACCCGTCTCATCCTCCCAGAGAGAGAGAGAGAGGTCAGTCAGGATGTGACCTCACCCGTCTCATCCTCCCAGAGAGAGAGAGGTCAGTCAGGATGTGACCTCACCCGTCTCGTCCTCCCAGAGAGAGAGAGGTCAGTCAGGATGTGACCTCACCCGTCTCGTCCTCCCAGAGAGAGAGAGAGGTCAGTCAGGATGTGACCTCACCCGTCTCGTCCTCCCAGAGAGAGAGAGAGGTCAGTCAGGATGTGACCTCACCCGTCTCGTCCTCCCAGAGAGAGAGAGAGGTTAGTCAGGTTTCGTTCAATACCTGCTGTCCCAATTGGAAACATGTTCTATTGCAGGAAGTCAAATCAAATCAAATTTTATTTGTCACATACACATGGTTAGCAGATGTTAATGCGAGTGGAGCGAAATGCTTGTGCTTCTAGTCCCGACAATGCAGTAATAACCAACAAGTAATCTAACTAACAATTCCTAAACTACTGTCTTATACACAGTGTAAGGGGATAAAGAATATGTACATAAGGATATATGAATGAGTGATGGTACAGAGCAGCATAGGAAAGATACAGTAGATGGTATCGAGTACAGTATATACATATGAGATGAGTATGTAAACAGAGTGGCATAGTTAAAGTGGCTAGTGATACATGTATTGCATAAGGATGCAGTCGATGATATAGAGTACAGTATATACGTATACATATGAGATGAATAATGTAGGGTAAGTAATATTATATAAGGTAGCATTGTTTAAAGTGGCTAGCGATATATTTACATCATTTCCCATCAATTCCCATTATTAAAGTGGCTGGAGTTGAGTCAGTGTCAGTGTGTTGGCAGCAGCCACTCAATGTTAGTCAAAATAGAGAGCAGGAAGTAGGGCTCACCGGCCGCCTATGGTAACATTTTATATCATGAATCGTTGTTCCAGACGAGTAAGTAAATATGCATCCCAAATGGGAACGGCCCGTAGGGCAGGAGTCTGTCTCCTGACTCTGTAGTGATGGTTCAGCTTGATGAGAACGGCCCGTAGGGCAGGAGTCTGTCTCCTGACTCTGTAGTGATGGTTCAGCTTGATGAGAACGGCCCGTAGGGCAGGAGTCTGTCTCCTGACTGTGTAGTGATGGTTCAGCTTGATGAGGACGGCCCGTAGGGCAGGAGTCTGTCTCCTGACTCTGTAGTGATGGTTCAGCTTGATGAGGACGGCCCGTAGGGCAGGAGTCTGTCTCCTGACTCTGTAGTGATGGTTCAGCTTGATGAGGACGGCCCGTAGGGCAGGAGTCTGTCTCCTCACTCTGTAGTGATGGTTCAGCTTGATGAGGACGGCCCGTAGGGCAGGAGTCTGTCTCCTCACTCTGTAGTGATGGTTCAGCTTGATGAGGACGGCCCGTAGGGCAGGAGTCTGTCTCCTGACTCTGTAGTGATGGTTCAGCTTGATGAGGACGGCCCGTAGGGCAGGAGTCTGTCTCCTCACTCTGTAGTGATGGTTCAGCTTGATGAGGACGGCCCGTAGGGCAGGAGTCTGTCTCCTCACTCTGTAGTGATGGTTCAGCTTGATGAGGACGGCCCGTAGGGCAGGAGTCTGTCTCCTAACTCTGTAGTGATGGTTCAGCTTGATGAGGACGGCCCGTAGGGCAGGAGTCTGTCTCCTGACTCTGTAGTGATGGTTCAGCTTGATGAGGACGGCCCGTAGGGCAGGAGTCTGTCTCCTCACTCTGTAGTGATGGTTCAGCTTGATGAGGACGGCCCGTAGGGCAGGAGTCTGTCTCCTCACTCTGTAGTGATGGTTCAGCTTGATGAGGACGGCCCGTAGGGCAGGAGTCTGTCTCCTAACTCTGTAGTGATGGTTCAGCTTGATGAGGACGGCCCGTAGGGCAGGAGTCTGTCTCCTCACTCTGTAGTGATGGTTCAGCTTGATGAGGACGGCCCGTAGGGCAGGAGTCTGTCTCCTCACTCTGTAGTGATGGTTCAGCTTGATGAGAACGGCCCGTAGGGCAGGAGTCTGTCTCCTGACTCTGTAGTGATGGTTCAGCTTGATGAGAACGGCCCGTAGGGCAGGAGTCTGTCTCCTGACTCTGTAGTGATGGTTCAGCTTGATGAGGACGGCCCGTAGGGCAGGAGTCTGTCTCCTCACTCTGTAGTGATGGTTCAGCTTGATGAGGACGGCCCGTAGGGCAGGAGTCTGTCTCCTCACTCTGTAGTGATGGTTCAGCTTGATGAGGACGGCCCGTAGGGCAGGAGTCTGTCTCCTGACTCTGTAGTGATGGTTCAGCTTGATGAGGACGGCCCGTAGGGCAGGAGTCTGTCTCCTGACTCTGTAGTGATGGTTCAGCTTGATGAGGACGGTCCGTAGGGCAGGAGTCTGTCTCCTCACTCTGTAGTGATGGTTCAGCTTGATGAGGACGGTCCGTAGGGCAGGAGTCTGTCTCCTCACTCTGTAGTGATGGTTCAGCTTGATGAGGACGGCCCGTAGGGCAGGAGTCTGTCTCCTCACTCTGTAGTGATGGTTCAGCTTGATGAGGACGGCCCGTAGGGCAGGAGTCTGTCTCCTCACTCTGTAGTGATGGTTCAGCTTGATGAGGACGGCCCGTAGGGCAGGAGTCTGTCTCCTGACTCTGTAGTGATGGTTCAGCTTGATGAGGACGGCCCGTAGGGCAGGAGTCTGTCTCCTCACTCTGTAGTGATGGTTCAGCTTGATGAGGACGGCCGGTAGAGCAGGAGTATGTCTCCTGACTCTGTAGTGATGGTTCAGCTTGATGAGGACGGCCCGTAGGGCAGGAGTCTGTCTCCTGACTCTGTAGTGATGGTTCAGCTTGATGAGGACGGCCCGTAGGGCAGGAGTCTGTCTCCTGACTCTGTAGTGATGGTTCAGCTTGATGAGGACGGCCCGTAGGGCAGGAGTCTGTCTCCTCACTCTGTAGTGATGGTTCAGCTTGATGAGGACGGCCCGTAGGGCAGGAGTCTGTCTCCTCACTCTGTAGTGATGGTTCAGCTTGATGAGGACGGCCCGTAGGGCAGGAGTCTGTCTCCTCACTCTGTAGTGATGGTTCAGCTTGATGAGGACGGCCCGTAGGGCAGGAGTCTGTCTCCTCACTCTGTAGTGATGGTTCAGCTTGATGAGAACGGCCCGTAGGGCAGGAGTCTGTCTCCTCACTCTGTAGTGATGGTTCAGCTTGATGAGGACGGCCCGTAGGGCAGGAGTCTGTCTCCTGACTCTGTAGTGATGGTTCAGCTTGATGAGAATGGCCCGTAGGGCAGGAGTCTGTCTCCTGACTCTGTAGTGATGGTTCAGCTTGATGAGGACGGCCCGTAGGGCAGGAGTCTGTCTCCTCACTCTGTAGTGATGGTTCAGCTTGATGAGGACGGCCCGTAGGGCAGGAGTCTGTCTCCTCACTCTGTAGTGATGGTTCAGCTTGATGAGGACGGCCCGTAGGGCAGGAGTCTGTCTCCTCACTCTGTAGTGATGGTTCAGCTTGATGAGGACGGCCCGTAGGGCAGGAGTCTGTCTCCTGACTCTGTAGTGATGGTTCAGCTTGATGAGGACGGCCCGTAGGGCAGGAGTCTGTCTCCTGACTCTGTGAGGCAGCTTGATGTACAAGTACCACCCCTGTGGTCCCTGGTCAAAAGTAGTGCACTATATAAGGAATAGTATGCCATTTGGGACGAAGGAGTCAGTTGAATAGTACTCCCTCCAATGAAGGGGAGGTTTTTATCAGTAGCTCACCTGTCTCACAGTGCGTCCCGGTGAAGGCAGCAGGACAGGCGCAGGTATAACCATTCAGCTGGTCTCTACAGTCCCCTCCATTCAGACAAGGCTGGGAAACACACCGATCTATGTCTGGGGCCACAAACGACAACACAAATCTACGTTATTTAAACCTCGTCGTCATCTATGTGGGAAACTGAGGATTTGTAAAAAAGGAGACATTTTCCAAGGTACTAATGAACGAGCCTAGAGCCAACCCTGAACGGTTCTCTCTCAATAGGGCAGCTTTCCATATGGAACCCTATTCCCTATGTAGGGCCCTGGTTTAAGTCCGCTCGGTAGGGACCTGGTTAAAGTGCACTAGGTAGGGACCTGGTTAAAGTCCGCTAGGCAGGGCCCTGGTTAAAGTGCACTAGGTAGGGCCCTGGTTAAAGTCCGCTAGGCAGGGCCCTGGTTTAAGTCCGCTCGGTAGGGACCTGGTTAAAGTGCACTAGGTAGGGCCCTGGTTAAAGTCCGCTCGGTAGGGACCTGGTTAAAGTGCACTAGGCAGGGCCTTGCTTAAAGTCCGCTCGGTAGTGCCCTGGTTAAAGTCCGCTAGGCAGGGACCTGGTCAAAGTTTACTAGGTAGGGCCCTGGTTAAAGTGCACAAGGCAGGGCCCTGGTTTAAGTCCGTTAGGTAGGGCCCTGGTTAAAGTGCACTAGGTAGGGCCCTGGTTTAAGTCCGCTCGGTAGGGCCCTGGTTAAAGTGCACTAGGCAGGGCCACTCAATGTTAGTCAAAATAGAGAGCAGGAAGTAGGGCTCACCGGCCGCCTATGGTAACATTTTATATCATGAATCGTTGTTCCAGACGAGTAAGTAAATATGCATCCCAAATGGGAACGGCCCGTAGGGCAGGAGTCTGTCTCCTCACTCTGTAGTGATGGTTCAGCTTGATGAGAACGGCCCGTAGGGCAGGAGTCTGTCTCCTGACTCTGTAGTGATGGTTCAGCTTGATGAGGACGGCCCGTAGGGCAGGAGTCTGTCTCCTCACTCTGTAGTGATGGTTCAGCTTGATGAGGACGGCCTGTAGGGCAGGAGTCTGTCTCCTCACTCTGTAGTGATGGTTCAGCTTGATGAGAACGGCCCGTAGGGCAGGAGTCTGTCTCCTGACTCTGTAGTGATGGTTCAGCTTGATGAGGACGGCCTGTAGGGCAGGAGTCTGTCTCCTGACTCTGTAGTGATGGTTCAGCTTGATGAGGACGGGCTGTAGGGCAGGAGTCTGTCTCCTCACTCTGTAGTGATGGTTCAGCTTGATGAGGACGGCCCGTAGGGCAGGAGTCTGTCTCCTGACTCTGTAGTGATGGTTCAGCTTGATGAGGACGGCCCGTAGGGCAGGAGTCTGTCTCCTGACTCTGTAGTGATGGTTCAGCTTGATGAGAACGGCCTGTAGGGCAGGAGTCTGTCTCCTCACTCTGTAGTGATGGTTCAGCTTGATGAGGACGGCCCGTAGGGCAGGAGTCTGTCTCCTCACTCTGTAGTGATGGTTCAGCTTGATGAGAACGGCCCGTAGGGCAGGAGTCTGTCTCCTCACTCTGTAGTGATGGTTCAGCTTGATGAGGACGGCCCGTAGGGCAGGAGTCTGTCTCCTGACTCTGTAGTGATGGTTCAGCTTGATGAGGACGGCCCGTAGGGCAGGAGTCTGTCTCCTGACTCTGTAGTGATGGTTCAGCTTGATGAACATGAGGCAGCTTAATGTACAAGTACCACCCCTGTGGTCCCTGGTCAAAAGTAGTGCACTATATAAGGAATAGTATGCCATTTGGGACGAAGGAGTCAGTTGAATAGTACTCCCTCCAATGAAGGGGAGGTTTTTATCAGTAGCTCACCTGTCTCACAGTGCGTCCCGGTGAAGGCAGCAGGACAGGCGCAGGCATAACCATTCAGCTGGTCTCTACAGTCCCCTCCATTCAGACAAGGCTGGGAAACACACCGATCTATGTCTGGGGCCACAAACGACAACACAAATCTACGTTATTTAAACCTTGTCGTCATCTATGTGGGAAACTGAGGATTTGTAAAAAAGGAGACATTTTCCAAGGTACTAATGAACGAGCCTAGAGCCAACCCTGAACGGTTCTCTCTCAATAGGGCAGCTTTCCATATGGAACCCTATTCCCTATGTAGGGCCCTGGTTTAAGTCCGCTCGGTAGGGACCTGGTTAAAGTGCACTAGGTAGGGACCTGGTTAAAGTCCGCTAGGTAGGGCCCTGGTTAAAGTGCACTAGGTAGGGCCCTGGTTAAAGTCCGCTAGGCAGGGCCCTGGTTAAAGTCCGCTAGGTAGGGCCCTGGTTAAAGTGCACTAGGTAGGGCCCTGGTTAAAGTGCACTAGGTAGGGACCTGGTTAAAGTGCACTAGGCAGGGCCCTGGTTAAAGTCCGCTCGGTAGGGCCCTGGTTAAAGTCCGCTAGGCAGGGACCTGGTTAAAGTGCACTAGGTAGGGCCCTGGTTAAAGTGCACAAGGCAGGGCCCTGGTTTAAGTCCGTTAGGTAGGGCCCTGGTTAAAGTGCACTAGGTAGGGCCCTGGTTTAAGTCCGCTCGGTAGGGCCCTGGTTAAAGTGCACTAGGCAGGGCCCTGGTCCAAGTGTACTAGGCAGGGCCCTGGTTTAAGTCCGCTCGGTAGGGCCCTGGTTAAAGTGCACTAGGCAGGGCCCTGGTCCAAGTGTACTAGGCAGGGCCCTGGTTTAAGTCCGCTCGGTAGGGACCTGGTTAAAGTGCACTAGGTAGGGCCCTGGTTAAAGTCCGCTCGGTAGGGCCCTGGTTAAAGTGCACTAGGCAGGGCCCTGGTCCAAGTGTACTAGGTAGGGCCCTGGTCCAAGTGTACTAGGTAGGGCCCTGGTCCAAGTGCACTAGGTAGGGTCCTGGTTAAAGTGCACTAGACAGGGCCCTGGTTAAAGTGCACTATGTAGGGCCCTGGTTAGAGTGTACTATGTAGGGCCCTGGTTAGAGTGCACTTTGTAGGGCCCTGGTTAAAGTGCACCCTGTAGGGCCCTGGTCAAAGTGTACTATGTAGGACCCTGGTCAAATTGCACTATGCAGGGCCCTGGTCAAAGTGCACTATGTAGGGCCCTTATCCAAGTGCACTATGCGGTGCCCTGGTCGAAGTGCACTATGTAGGGCCCAGGTCAAAGTGCACTATGTAGGGCCCTTGTCAAAGTGCACTATGTAGGGCCCTTGTCAAAGTGCACTATGTAGGGCCCTTGTCCATGTGCACTATGTAGGGCCCTGGTCAAAGTGCACTATTTTAGGGCCCTGGTCAAAGTGCACTATGTAGGGCCCTGGTCAAAGTGCACTATGTAGGGCCCTGGTCAAAGTACACTATGTAGGGCCCTGGTCAAAGTGCACTAGGTCGGTCCCTGGTCAAAGTGCACTAGGTCGGGCCCTGGTCAAAGTGCACTAGGTCGGGCCCTGGTCAAAGTGCACTAGGTAGGGTCCTGGTCAAAGTGCACTAGGTCGGGCCCTGGTCAAAGTGCACTAGGTAGGGCCCTGGTCAAAGTGCACTAGGTAGGGCCCTGGTCAAAGTGCACTAGGTCGGGCCCTGGTCAAAGTGCACTAGGTCGGGCCCTGGTCAAAGTGCACTAGGTCGGGCCCTGGTCAAAGTGCACTAGGTCGGGCCCTGGTCAAAGTGCACTAGGTCGGGCCCTGGTCAAAGTGCACTAGGTCGGGCCCTGGTCAAAGTGCACTAGGTCGGGCCCTGGTCAAAGTGCACTAGGTCGGGCCCTGGTCAAAGTGCACTAGGTCGGGCCCTGGTCAAAGTGCACTAGGTAGGGAATAGGGGGCCATCGGGGATGTAACCTTTCTTACCAGTTCAGCTTCGTTGCAGGCTAGTAATATCGGCCTTCTCCCATCCAATCATCTGTGTGTGTGTGTGTGCGTGTGTGTGTGTGTGTACAATTACCAGGTATGCTTTTACACACAGAGGCACACAGACACACACACACGCACGCACGCACACACACAAAGAGGCTGGGTAGCCCCCTCGGCTATATCATCTGTCTCACACAGAGGCTGGGTAGCCGCCTCGGCTAACTCACACAGAGCCCCACACACACACAGGTGAAGTTGTCAACACCTTGTACACACAGCGCACCATTGAGGCAGGCTCCGTCTTTGCACACACACACACACACGCACACGGAATCACACACGGAAACACACATACACACAGAGAGAGATAGACACATATATGGGATATTTACTCAGCTGATTAATATATCCGCCACACCGCTCCCCTCACCCTGAAAATATGTGCTGCTGGCTGTGAAAGATATTAGAGGAGGTTTGATATGTCTCCACAGGCTGGACTGTGGGAACAGGAACGGCAGCAAGCAGGGAGGAGAGGGGGGACAGGGTAGGACAGAGAGGGGGGACAGAGAGAGGAGAGGGGGACAGGGTAGGACAGAGAGGGGGAGAGGAGAGAGGAGAGGGGGACAGGGTTGGACAGAGAGGGGGGACAGAGAGAGGAGAGGGGGACAGGGTAGGATAGAGAGAGGGGACAGGGAGAGGAGAGGGGGACAGGGTAGGACAGAGAGGCGGGGACAGAGAGAGGAGAGGGGG
Organism: Oncorhynchus masou masou; assembly: GCF_036934945.1. NCBI lineage: Eukaryota > Metazoa > Chordata > Actinopteri > Salmoniformes > Salmonidae > Oncorhynchus > Oncorhynchus masou. The sequence goes on from NC_088242.1 coordinate 98,191,426, forward strand.
ACAGGGTAGGACAGAGAGGGGGAACAGGGAGAGGAGAGGGGGACAGGGTAGGACAGAGAGGGGGAACAGGGAGAGGAGAGGGGGACAGGGTAGGACAGAGAGAGGAGAGTGGGACAGGGTAAGACAGAGAGGGGGGAACAGGGAGAGGAGAGGGGGACAGGGTAGGACAGAGAGAGGAGAGTGGGACAGGGTATGACAGAGAGGGGGACAGGGAGAGGAGAGGGGGACAAGGCAGGAAAAGAGGCGGATAGGGAGAGGGGGACATGGAAGGACTGAGAAGGGGGAGCCGAGAGGCATCAAACCACGCAAGTCCCAGAGACGGGACATAGCGACTTCTGGTAAGTAAGAGGGGAGAAGAGAGGGGGAACAGAGACGAGAGGGGGAACAGAGATGAGAGGAGAGAAGGAGAAAAGAGAGGAGAGAGCGAGAGAGACAGACAGACATAGCGCAGAGGGAGAACAGAGAGGAGAGGAGAGAGAGAGCCAGACAGAGAGGAGAGGGAGAACAGAGAGGAGAGGAGAGAGACGGAGAGGAGAGGAGAGACAGAGAGGAGAGGAGAAAGGGAGAAGCGAGAGGAGAGGGAGAACAGAGAGGAGAGGAGAGAGAGAGACAGAGGAGAGGAGAAAGGGAGAACAGAGAGGAGAGGAGAGAGACAGAGAGGAGAGGACAAAGGGAGAACAGAGAGGAACAAGGTTGTGGAACAGATGGTTGTGTGATTGGGGTAAAGGTGGAGTAAGGAGAGAGGGAGGGAGAGGGGGCACTGTACCTGTTTGGCAGACTGTCCCTGTAAACCCGGGTGGACACAGGCAGATGAAGCCGTTAACCTGGTCTGAGCAGGTACCTCCGTTCTGACATGGAAATGACGAGCACTCCTCTACATCTACACACACACACACACACACACACACACACACACACACACACACACACACACACACACACACACACACACACACACACACACACACACACACACACACACACACACACAGACAGAGACGTGAGCATGAATAGGGTGACTGCAGTATCAACACATACAGGACTGAATAAACCCAGGCTGATTTAGTAGAAGGTGATGAATTGTCCAAGTGGAGTGTTACAGAGAGACCTGGCAGGAGGAGCAGAGAGACCTGGCAGGAGGAGCAGAGAGACCTGGCAGGAGAAGCAGAGAGACCTGGCAGGAGAAGCAGAGAGACCTGGCAGGAGGAGCGAGAGACCTGGCAGGAGAAGCAGAGAGACCTGGCAGGAGAAGCAGAGAGACCTGGCAGGAGGAGCGAGAGACCTGGCAGGAGAAGCAGAGAGACCTGGCAGGAGGAGCGAGAAACCTGGCAGGAGGAGCAGACAGACCTGGCAGGAGGAGCAGACAGACCTGGCAGGAGGAGCAAGAGACCTGGCAGGAGGAGCAGACAGACCTGGCAGGAGGAGCAAGAGACCTGGCAGGAGGAGCAGACAGACCTGGCAGGAGGAGCAGACAGACCTGGCAGGAGGAGCAGACAGACCTGGCAGGAGGAGCAGACAGACCTGGCAGGAGGAGCAAGAGACCTGGCAGGAGGAGCAGAGAGACCTGGCAGGAGGAGCAGATAGACCTGGCAGGAGGAGCAGAGAGACCAGGCAGGAGGAGCAGAGAGACCAGGCAGGAGGAGCAGAGAGACCTGGCAGGAGGAGCAAGAGACCTGGCAGGAGGAGCAGAGAGACCTGGCAGGAGGAGCAGACAGACCTGGCAGGAGGAGCAAGAGACCTGGCAGGAGGAGCAGAGAGACCTGGCAGGAGGAGCAGATAGACCTGGCAGGAGGAGCAGAGAAACCAGGCAGGAGGAGCAGAGAGACCAGGCAGGAGGAGCAGAGAGACCTGGCAGGAGGGTGAGAGAGACCTGGCAGGAGGAGTGTTACAGAGAGACCTGGCAGGAGGAGCAGAGAGACCTGGCAGGAGGAGTAGAGAGACCTGGCAGGAGGAGCAGATAGACCTGGCAGGAGGAGCAGAGAGACCTGGCATGAGGAGCAGAGAGACCTGGCAGGAGGTGTGTTACAGAGAGACCTGGCAGGAGGAGCAGAGAGACCTGGCAGGAGGAGCAGAGAGACCTGGCAGGAGGAGCAGAGAGACCTGACATGAGGAGCAGAGAGACCTGGCAGGAGGAGCAGAGAGACCTGACATGAGGAGCAGAGAGACCTGGCAGGAGGAGCAGAGAGACCTGGCAGGAGGAGCAGAGAGACCTGGCAGGAGGAGCAGAGAGACCTGACAGGAGAAGCAGAGAGACCTGGCAGGAGGAGCAGAGAGACCTGACAGGAGGAGCAGAGAGACCTGGCAGGAGGAGCAGAGAGACCTGGCAGGAGGAGCAGACAGACCTGGCAGGAGGAGCAGACAGACCTGGCAGGAGGAGCAGAGAGACCTGGCAGGAGGAGCAGAGAGACCTTGCAGGAGGAGCAAGAGACCTGGCAGGAGGAGCAGAGAGACCTGGCAGGAGGAGCAGATAGACCTGGCAGGAGGAGCAGATAGACCAGGCAGGAGGAGCAGAGAAACCAGGCAGGAGGAGCAGAGAGACCAGGCAGGAGGAGCAGAGAGACCTGGCAGGAGGGTGAGAGAGACCTGGCAGGAGGAGTGTTACAGAGAGACCTGGCAGGAGGAGCAGAGAGACCTGGCAGGAGGAGTAGAGAGACCTGGCAGGAGGAGCAGATAGACCTGGCAGGAGGAGCAGAGAGACCTGGCATGAGGAGCAGAGAGACCTGGCAGGAGGTGTGTTACAGAGAGACCTGGCAGGAGGAGCAGAGAGACCTGGCAGGAGGAGCAGAGAGACCTGGCAGGAGGAGCAGAGAGACCTGGCAGGAGGAGCAGAGAGACCTGGCAGGAGGAGCAGAGAGACCTGGCAGGAGGAGCAGAGAGACCTGGCAGGAGGAGCAGAGAGACCTGGCAGGAGGAATGCTCTTTATTGTTTTATTTTTGACCTTCACTTTTATTTATATATATAACCCTTTAATTAACCAGGTATTTATATATATTACCCTAACCCTTTATTTAACCAGGTATTTATATATATAACCCTAACCCTTTATTTAACCAGGTATTTATATATATAACCCTTTAATTAACCAGGTATTTATATATATAACCCTAACCCTGTATTTAACCAGGTATTTATATATATAACCCTTTATTTAACCAGGTATTTATATATATAACCCTTTATTTAACCAGGTATTTATATATTTAACCCTTTATTTAACCAGGTATTTATATATATAACCCTAACCCTTTATTTAACCAGGTATTTATATATATAACCCTTTATTTAACCAGGTATTTATATATATAACCCTTTATTTAACCAGGTATTTATATATATAACCCTTTATTTAAACAGGTATTTATATATATAACCCTTTATTTAACCAGGTATTTATATATATAACCCTTTATTTAACCAGGTATTTATATATATAACCCTAACCCTTTATTTAACCAGGTATTTATATATATAACCCTTTAATTAACCAGGTATTTATATATATTACCCTAACCCTTTATTTAACCAGGTATTTATATATATAACCCTAACCCTTTATTTAACCAGGTATTTATATATATAACCCTTTAATTAACCAGGTATTTATATATATAACCCTAACCCTGTATTTAACCAGGTATTTATATATATAACCCTTTATTTAACCAGGTATTTATATATATAACCCTTTATTTAACCAGGTATTTATATATATAACCCTTTATTTAACCAGGTATTTATATATATAACCCTAACCCTTTATTTAACCAGGTATTTATATATATAACCCTTTATTTAACCAGGTATTTATATATATAACCCTTTATTTAACCAGGTATTTATATATATAACCCTTTATTTAACCAGGTATTTATATATATAACCCTTTATTTAACCAGGTATTTATATATATAACCCTAACCCTTTATTTAACCAGGTATTTATACATATAACCCTAACCCTGTATTTAACCAGGTATTTATATATATAACCCTAACCCTGTATTTAACCAGGTATTTATATATATAACCCTAACCCTTTATTTAACCAGGTATTTATACATATAACCCTAACCCTTTATTTAACCAGGTATTTATATATATTACCCTAACCCTTTATTTAACCAGGTATTTATATATATAACCCTAACCCTTTATTTAACCAGGTATTTATATATATAACCCTAACCCTTTGTTTAACCAGGTATTTATATATATATAACCCTTTATTTAACCAGGTATTTATATATATAACCCTAACCCTTTATTTAACCAGGTATTCATATATATAACCCTTTATTTAACCAGGTATTTATATATATAACCCAAACACTTTATTTAACCAGGTTTTTATATATATAACCCTAACCCTTTATTTAACCAGGTATTTATATATATAACCCTAACCCTGTATTTAACCAGGTATTTATATATATAACCCTAACCCTTTATTTAACCAGGTATTTATATATATAAACCTAGCCCTTTATTTAACCAGGTATTTATATATATAGCCCTTTATTTAACAAGGTATTTATATATATAACCCTAACCCTTTATTTAACCAGGTATTTATATATATAACCCTAACCCTTTATTTAACCAGGTATTTATACATATAACCCTAACCCTTTATTTAACCAGGTATTTATATATATTACCCTAACCCTTTATTTAACCAGGTATTTATATATATAACCCTAACCCTTTATTTAACCAGGTATTTATATATATAACCCTAACCCTTTGTTTAACCAGGTATTTATATATATATAACCCTTTATTTAACCAGGTATTTATATATATAACCCTAACCCTTTATTTAACCAGGTATTCATATATATAACCCTTTATTTAACCAGGTATTTATATATATAACCCAAACACTTTATTTAACCAGGTTTTTATATATATAACCCTAACCCTTTATTTAACCAGGTATTTATATATATAACCCTAACCCTGTATTTAACCAGGTATTTATATATATAACCCTAACCCTTTATTTAACCAGGTATTTATATATATAAACCTAGCCCTTTATTTAACCAGGTATTTATATATATAGCCCTTTATTTAACAAGGTATTTATATATATAACCCTAACCCTTTATTTAACCAGGTATTTATATATATAACCCTAACCCTTTATTTAACCAGGTATTTATATATATATAACCCTTTATTTAACCAGGTATTTATATATATAACCCTAACCCTTTATTTAACCATGTATTTATATATATAACCCTAACCCTTTATTTAACCAGGTATTTATATATATAACCCTTTATTTTACCAGGTATTTATATATATAACCCTAACCCTTTATTTAACCAGGTATTTATGTATATATAACCCTAACCCTTTATTTACCCAGGTATTTATATATGTAACCCTCACCCTTTATTTAACCAGGTATTTATATATATAACCCTAACCCTTTATTTAACCAGGTATTTAAATATATATAACCCTTTATTTAACCAGGTATTTATATATAAATCCCTTTATTTAACCAGGTATTTATATATATAACCCTAACCCTTTATTTAACCAGGTATTTATATATATAACCCTAACCCTCTATTTAACCAGGTATTTATATATATAACCCTAACCCTTTATTTAACCAGGTATTTATATATATAACCCTAACCCTCTATTTAAACAGGTATATATATATAACCCTAACCCTTTATTTAACCAGGTATTTATATATATAACCCTAACCCTTTATTTAACCAGGTATTTATATATATATAACCCTAACCCTTTATTTACCCAGGTATTTATATATATAACCCTCACCCTTTATTTAACCAGGTATTTATATATATAACCCTAACCCTTTATTTAACCAGGTATTTAAATATATATAACCCTTTATTTAACCAGGTATTTATATATAAATCCCTTTATTTAACCAGGTATTTATATATATAACCCTAACCCTTTATTTAACCAGGTATTTATATATATAACCCTAACCCTCTATTTAACCAGGTATTTATATATATAACCCTAACCCTTTATTTAACCAGGTATTTATATATATAACCCTAACCCTTTATTTAACCAGGTATTTATATATATAACCCTAACCCTTTATTTAACCAGGTATATATATATAACCCTAACCCTTTATTTAACCAGGTATTTATATATATAACCCTAACCCTTTATTTAACCAGGTATTTATATATATAACCCTAACCCTTTATTTAACCAGGTATTTATATATATAACCCCTTATTTAACCAGGTATTTATATATATATAACCCTAACCCTTTATTTAACCAGGTACTTATGTATATAACCCTAACCCTTTATTTAACCAGGTATTTATATATATAACCCTAACCCTTTATTTAATCAGGTATTTATATATATAACCCTAACCCTTTATTTAACCAGGTATTTATATATATAACCCTACCCCTTTATTTAACCAGGTATTTATATATATAACCCTAACCCTTTATTTAACCAGGTATTTATATATATAACCCTTTATTTAGCCAGGTATTTATACATATAACCCTAACCCTTTATTTAAGCAGGTATTTATATATATAACCCTAACCCTTTATTTAAGCAGGTATTTATATATATAACCCTCACCCTTTATTTAACCAGGTATTTACATTTACATTACATTTAAGTCATTTAGCAGACGCTCTTATCCAGAGCAACTTACAAATTGGTGAATTCACCTTCCGACATCAGTGGAACAGCCACTTTATATATATAATCCTTTATTTAACCAGGTATTTATATATATAACCCTAACCCTTTATTTAAGCAGGTATTTATATATATAACCCTCACCCTTTATTTAGCCAGGTATTTATACATATAACCCTAACCCTTTATTTAACCAGGTATTTATATATATAACCCTCACCCTTTATTTAACCAGGTATTTATATATATAACCTTCACCCTTTATTTAACCAGGTATTTATATATATAACCCTAACCCTTTATTTAACCAGGTATTTATATATATAACCCTTTATTTAACCAGGTATTTATATATATAACCCTAACCCTTTATTTAACCAGGTATTTATACATATAACCCTCACCCTCTATTTAACCAGGTATTTATATATATAACCCTAACCCTTTATTTAACCAGGTATTTATACATATAACCCTCACCCTTTATTTAACCAGGTATTTATATATATAACCCTAACCCTTTATTTAACCTGGTATTTATATATATATAACCCTAACCCTTTATTTAACCAGGTAGTTATATATATAACCCTAACCCTTTATTTAACCAGGTATTTATATATATAACCCTAACCCTTTATTTAACCAGGTATTTATATATATAACCCTGACCCTTTATTTAACCAGGTATTTATATATATAACCCTCACCCTTTATTTAACCAGGTATTTATATATATAACCCTAACCCTTTATTTAACCAGGTATTTATATATATAACCCTCACCCTTTATTTAGCCAGGTATTTATACATATAACCATAACCCTTTATTTAAGCAGGTATTTATATATATAACCCTCACCCTTTATTTAACCAGGTATTTATATATATAACCCTTTATTTAACCAGGTATTTATATATATAACCCTTTATTTAACCAGGTATTTATATATATAACCCTAACCCTTTATTTAACCAGGTATTTATATATATAACCCTCACCCTTTATTTAGCCAGGTATTTATACATATAACCCTAACCCTTTATTTAAGCAGGTATTTATATATATAACCCTCACCCTTTATTTAACCAGGTATTTATATATATAACCCTGTATTTAACCAGGTATTTATATATATAACCCTAACCCTGTATTTAACCAGGTATTTATATATATAACCCTAACCCTTTATTTAACCAGGTATTTATACATATAACCCTAACCCTTTATTTAACCAGGTATTTATATATATTACCCTAACCCTTTATTTAACCAGGTATTTATGTATATAACCCTAACCCTTTATTTAACCAGGTATTTATATATATAACCCTAACCCTTTGTTTAACCAGGTATTTATATATATATAACCCTTTATTTAACCAGGTATTTATATATATAACCCTAACCCTTTATTTAACCAGGTATTCATATATATAACCCTTTATTTAACCAGGTATTTATATATATAACCCAAACACTTTATTTAACCAGGTTTTTATATATATAACCCTAACCCTTTATTTAACCAGGTATTTATATATATAACCCTAACCCTGTATTTAACCAGGTATTTATATATATAACCCTAACCCTTTATTTAACCAGGTATTTATATATATAACCCTAGCCCTTTATTTAACCAGGTATTTATATATATAGCCCTTTATTTAACAAGGTATTTATATATATAACCCTAACCCTTTATTTAACCAGGTATTTATATATATAACCCTAACCCTTTATTTAACCAGGTATTTATATATATATAACCCTTTATTTAACCAGGTATTTATATATATAACCCTAACCCTTTATTTAACCATGTATTTATATATATAACCCTAACCCTTTATTTAACCAGGTATTTATATATATAACCCTTTATTTTACCAGGTATTTATATATATAACCCTAACCCTTTATTTAACCAGGTATTTATATATATATAACCCTAACCCTTTATTTACCCAGGTATTTATATATATAACCCTCACGCTTTATTTAACCAGGTATTTATATATATAACCCTAACCCCTTATTTAACCAGGTATTTAAATATATATAACCCTTTATTTAACCAGGTATTTATATATAAATCCCTTTATTTAACCAGGTATTTATATATATAACCCTAACCCTTTATTTAACCAGGTATTTATATATATAACCCTAACCCTCTATTTAACCAGGTATTTATATATATAACCCTAACCCTTTATTTAACCAGGTATTTATATATATAACCCTAACCCTTTATTTAACCAGGTATATATATATAACCCTAACCCTTTATTTAACCAGGTATTTATATATATAACCCTAACCCTTTATTTAACCAGGTATTTATATATATATAACCCTAACCCTTTATTTACCCAGGTATTTATATATATAACCCTCACCCTTTATTTAACCAGGTATTTATATATATAACCCTAACCCTTTATTTAACCAGGTATTTAAATATATATAACCCTTTATTTAACCAGGTATTTATATATAAATCCCTTTATTTAACCAGGTATTTATATATATAACCCTAACCCTTTATTTAACCAGGTATTTATATATATAACCCTAACCCTCTATTTAACCAGGTATTTATATATATAACCCTAACCCTTTATTTAACCAGGTATTTATATATATAACCCTAACCCTTTATTTAACCAGGTATTTATATATATAACCCTAACCCTTTATTTAACCAGGTATATAAATATAACCCTAACCCTTTATTTAACCAGGTATTTATATATATAACCCTAACCCTTTATTTAACCAGGTATTTATATATATAACCCTAACCCTTTATTTAACCAGGTATTTATATATATAACCCTTTATTTAACCAGGTATTTATATATATATAACCCTAACCCTTTATTTAACCAGGTACTTATATATATAACCCTAACCCTTTATTTAACCATGTTATTTATATATATAACCCTAACCCTTTATTTAATCAGGTATTTATATATATAACCCTAACCCTTTATTTAACCAGGTATTTATATATATAACCCTACCCCTTTATTTAACCAGGTATTTATATATATAACCCTAACCCTTTATTTAACCAGGTATTTATATATATAACCCTTTATTTAGCCAGGTATTTATACATATAACCCTAACCCTTTATTTAAGCAGGTATTTATATATATAACCCTAACCCTTTATTTAAGCAGGTATTTATATATATAACCCTCACCCTTTATTTAACCAGGTATTTACATTTACATTACATTTAAGTCATTTAGCAGACGCTCTTATCCAGAGCAACTTACAAATTGGTGAATTCACCTTCCGACATCAGTGGAACAGCCACTTTATATATATAACCCTTTATTTAACCAGGTATTTATATATATAACCCTAACCCTTTATTTAAGCAGGTATTTATATATATAACCCTCACCCTTTATTTAGCCAGGTATTTATACATATAACCCTAACCCTTTATTTAACCAGGTATTTATATATATAACCCTCACCCTTTATTTAACCAGGTATTTATATATATAACCTTCACCCTTTATTTAACCAGGTATTTATATATATAACCCTAACCCTTTATTTAACCAGGTATTTATATATATAACCCTTTATTTAACCAGGTATTTATATATATAACCCTAACCCTTTATTTAACCAGGTATTTATACATATAACCCTCACCCTCTATTTAACCAGGTATTTATATATATAACCCTAACCCTTTATTTAACCAGGTATTTATACATATAACCCTCACCCTTTATTTAACCAGGTATTTATATATATAACCCTAACCCTTTATTTAACCAGGTATTTATATATATAACCCTAACCCTTTATTTAACCAGGTATTTATATATATAACCCTAACCCTTTATTTAACCAGGTATTTATATATATAACCCTAACCCTTTATTTAACCAGGTATTTATATATATAACCCTTTATTTAACCAGGTATTTATATATATAACCCTAACCCTTTATTTAACCAGGTATTTATATATATAACCCTAACCCTTTATTTAACCAGGTATTTATATATATAACCCTAACCCTTTATTTAACCAGGTATTTATATATATAACCCTAACCCTTTATTTAACCAGGTATTTATATATATAACCCTAACCCTTTATTTAACCAGGTATTTATATATATAACCCTAACCCTTTATTTAACCAGGTATTTATATATATAACCCTAACCCTTTATTTAACCAGGTATTTATATATATAACCCTCACCCTTTATTTAACCAGGTATTTATATATATAACCCTAACCCTTTATTTAACCAGGTATTTATATATATAACCCTTTATTTAACCAGGTATTTATATATATAACCATAACCCTTTATTTAACCAGGTATTTATATATATAACCCTTTATTTAACCAGGTATTTATATATATAACCCTAACCCTTTATTTAACCAGGTATTTATATATATAACCCTAACCCTTTATTTAACCAGGTATTTATATATATAACCCTAACCCTTTATTTAACCAGGTATTTATATATATAACCCTAACCCTTTATTTAACCAGGTATTTATATATATAACCCTAACCCTTTATTTAACCAGGTATTTATATATATAACCCTAACCCTTTATTTAACCAGGTATTTATATATATAACCCTAACCCTTTATTTAACCAGGTATTTATATATATAACCCTAACCCTTTATTTAACCAGGTATTTATATATATAACCCTTTATTTAACCAGGTATTTATATATAACCCTAACCCTTTATTTAACCAGGTATTTATATATATAACCCTTTATTTAACCAGGTATTTATATATATAACCCTAACCCTTTATTTAACCAGGTATTTATATATATAACCCTAACCCTTTATTTAACCAGGTATTTATATATATAACCCTAACCCTTTATTTAACCAGGTATTTATATATATAACCCTAACCCTTTATTTAACCAGGTATTTATATATATAACCCTAACCCTTTATTTAACCAGGTATTTATATATATAACCCTTTATTTAACCAGGTATTTATATATATAACCCTAACCCTTTATTTAACCAGGTATTTATATATATAACCCTAACCCTTTATTTAACCAGGTATTTATATATATAACCCTAACCCTTTATTTAACCAGGTATTTATATATATAACCCTAACCCTTTATTTAACCAGGTATTTATATATATAACCCTAACCCTTTATTTAACCAGGTATTTATATATATAACCCTAACCCTTTATTTAACCAGGTATTTATATATATAACCCTAACCCTTTATTTAACCAGGTATTTATATATATAACCCTAACCCTTTATTTAACCAGGTATTTATATATATAACCCTAACCCTTTATTTAACCAGGTATTTATATATATAACCCTTTATTTAACCAGGTATTTATATATATAACCCTAACCCTTTATTTAACCAGGTATTTATATATATAACCCTTTATTTAACCAGGTATTTATATATATAACCCTAACCCTTTATTTAACCAGGTATTTATATATATAACCCTAACCCTTTATTTAACCAGGTATTTATATATATAACCCTAACCCTTTATTTAACCAGGTAGGCTAGTTGAGAGCAAGTTCTCATCTGGAACTGCGACCTGGCCAAGATAAAGCATAGCATTGTGACACAACCAACAACACAGAGTTACACATGGAATAAACAATAAACAAGCCAATAAACAAATATACAGTCAATAACACAAACATTTTTTTTAGAAAGATCTATGTACAGTGTGTGCAAATGTAGACGAGTAGGGAGGTAAGGCAATAAACAGGCCCTAGAGCCGAAAATAATTACAATTTAGCATTAATACTGGAGTGGTAGTTGTGCAGATGACAATGTGCAAGTAGAGATACTGGGGTGCAAAAGAGCAAGAAGACAAATAACAATATGGGGTTGAGGTAGATAGATGGGCTGTTTACAGGTGAGCTATGTACAGGTGCAGTAATCTGTGAGCTGCTCTGACTGCTGGTGCTTAAAGCTAGTGAGGGAGATAAGTGTTTCCAGTTTCAGAGATGTTTGCAGTTCGTTCCAGTCATTGGCACCAGAGAACTGGAAGGAAAGGCGACCAAAGGAAGTGTTGGCTTTGAGGGCCAGTCAGCAAGAGCATACAGGTCGCAGTGGTGGGTAGTATATGGGGCTTTGGTGACAAAACGGATGGCACTGTGATAGACTGCATCCAATTTGTTGAGTAGAGTGTTGGAGGCTATTTTGTAAATGACATCACCGAAGTCAAGGATCGGTAGGATAGTCAGTTTTACGAGAGTATGTTTGGCAGCATGAGTGAAGGAGGCTTTGTTGCGATATAGGAAGCCGATTCTAGATTTAATTTTGGATTGGAGATGCTTAATGTGAGTCTGGAAGGAGAGTTTACAGTCTACAGTTTACAGCAGGGTAGCCTAGTGGTTAGAGCGTTGCAATAGCAGCCGAAAGGTTGCAAGTTCAAATCCCCGAGCTGACATGGTACAAATCTGTCATTCTGCCCCTGAACAGGCAGTTAACCCACTGTTCCCAGGCCGTCATTGTATATTAGAATTTGTTCCTTACTGACTTGCCTCGTTAAATAAAGGTAAAAAAAAAATACAAACCAGACACCTAGGCATTTGGTGTTGTCCACATATTCTAAGTCAGAACCGTCCAGAGTAATGATGATGGATGGGCGGGCAGGTGTGGGCAGCGATCGGTTGCAGAGCATACATTTAGTTTTACTTGCGTTTAAGAGCAGTTGGAGGCCACGGAAGGAGAGTTGTATGACATTGAAGCTCGTCAGGAGGTTTGTTAACACAGTGTCCAAAGAAGGGCCAGAAGTATACAGAATGGTGTCATCTGCATAGAGGTGGATCAGAGAATCACCAGCAGCAAGAGCGACATCATTGATGTAAACAGAGAAAAGAGTTAGCCCAAGGCTTGAACCCTGTGGTACCCCCATAGAGACTGCCAGAGGTCCGGACAACAGAACCTCCGATTTGACACACTGAACTCTATCAGAGTAGTTGGTGAACCAGGCGAGGCAATCATTTGAGAAACCAAGGCTGTCGAGTCTGCCGATAAGAATACGGTGATTGACAGAGTCGAAATCCAGATTGCATAGCGGAGGAGGTATGGTGGGATTCGAAATGGCCTGTGATCTGTTTGTTGACAATAATTTATAGAGAACCCTGGCAGGAGGAGCAGAGAGACCTGGCAAAAGGAGCAGAGAGACCTGGCAAAAGGAGCAGAGAGACCTGGCAGGAGGAGCAGAGAGACCTGGCAGGAGGTGCAGAGAACCCTGACAGGAGGAGCAGAGAGACCTGACAGGAGGAGCAGAGAACCCTGGCAGGAGGTGCAGAGAACCCTGACAGGAAGAGCAGAGAGACCTGGCAGGAGGAGCAGAGAGACCTGGCAGGAGGAGCAGAGAACTCTGGCAGGAGGAGCAGAGAACCCTGGCAGGAGGAGCAGAGAACCCTGGCAGGAGGAGCAGAGAGACCCTGACAGGAGGAGCAGAGAACCCTGGCAGGAGGAGCAGAGAAACCTTGCAGGAGGAGCAGAGAAACCTGGCAGGAGGAGCAGAGAAACCTTGCAGGAGGAGCAGAGAACCCTGGCAAGAGGGGCAGAGAACCCTGGCAGGAGGAGCAGAGAAACCTGGCAGGAGGAGCAGATAACCCTGGCAGGAGGAGCAGAGAGACCTGGCAGGAGGAGCAGAGAGACCTGGCAGGAGGTGCAGAGAACCCTGACAGGAGGAGCAGAGAGACCTGGCAGGAGGAGCAGAGAGACCTGGCAGGAGGAGCAGAGAACCCAGGCAAGAGGAGCAGAGAACCCTGGCAGGAGGAGCAGAGAACCCTGGCAGGAGGAGCAGAGAGACCCTGACAGGAGGAGCAGAGAACCCTGGCAGGAGGAGCAGAGAAACCTTGCAGGAGGAGCAGAGAGACCTGGCAGGAGGAGCAGAGAAACCTTGCAGGAGGAGCAGAGAACCCTGGCAAGAGGGGCAGAGAACCCTGGCAGGAGGAGCAGAGAGACCTGGCAGGAGGAGCAGATAACCCTGTAAGGAGGAGCAGAGAACCCTGGCAGGAGGAGCAGAGAGACCTGGCAGGAGGAGCAGAGAAACCTGGCAGGAGGAGCAGAGAACCCTGGCAGGAGGAGCAGAGAACCCTTGCAAGAGGAGCAGAGAGACCTGGCAGGAGGAGCAGAGAACCCTGACAGGAGGAGCAGAGAGACCTGGCAGGAGGAGCAGAGAGACCCTGACAGGAGGAGCAGAGAACCCTGGCAGGAGGAGCAGAGAAACCTTGCAGGAGGAGCAGAGAAACCTGGCAGGAGGAGCAGAGAAACCTTGCAGGAGGAGCAGAGAACCCTGGCAAGAGGGGCAGAGAACCCTGGCAGGAGGAGCAGAGAGACCTGGCAGGAGGAGCAGATAACCCTGTAAGGAGGAGCAGAGAACCCTGGCAGGAGGAGCAGAGAGACCTGGCAGGAGGAGCAGAGGAACCTGGCAGGAGGAGCAGAGAACCCTGGCAGGAGGAGCAGAGAACCCTTGCAAGAGGAGCAGAGAGACCTGGCAGGAGGAGCAGAGAACCCAGGCAGGAGGAGCAGAGAGACCTGACAGGAGGAGCAGAGAACCCTGGCAGGAGGTGCAGAGAACCCTGACAGGAAGAGCAGAGAGACCTGGCAGGAGGAGCAGAGAGACCTGGCAGGAGGAGCAGAGAACTCTGGCAGGAGGAGCAGAGAACCCTGGCAGGAGGAGCAGAGAACCCTGGCAGGAGGAGCAGAGAGACCCTGACAGGAGGAGCAGAGAACCCTGGCAGGAGGAGCAGAGAAACCTTGCAGGAGGAGCAGAGAAACCTGGCAGGAGGAGCAGAGAAACCTTGCAGGAGGAGCAGAGAACCCTGGCAAGAGGGGCAGAGAACCCTGGCAGGAGGAGCAGAGAAACCTGGCAGGAGGAGCAGATAACCCTGGCAGGAGGAGCAGAGAGACCTGGCAGGAGGAGCAGAGAGACCTGGCAGGAGGTGCAGAGAACCCTGACAGGAGGAGCAGAGAGACCTGGCAGGAGGAGCAGAGAGACCTGGCAGGAGGAGCAGAGAACCCAGGCAAGAGGAGCAGAGAACCCTGGCAGGAGGAGCAGAGAACCCTGGCAGGAGGAGCAGAGAGACCCTGACAGGAGGAGCAGAGAACCCTGGCAGGAGGAGCAGAGAAACCTTGCAGGAGGAGCAGAGAGACCTGGCAGGAGGAGCAGAGAAACCTTGCAGGAGGAGCAGAGAACCCTGGCAAGAGGGGCAGAGAACCCTGGCAGGAGGAGCAGAGAGACCTGGCAGGAGGAGCAGATAACCCTGTAAGGAGGAGCAGAGAACCCTGGCAGGAGGAGCAGAGAGACCTGGCAGGAGGAGCAGAGAAACCTGGCAGGAGGAGCAGAGAACCCTGGCAGGAGGAGCAGAGAACCCTTGCAAGAGGAGCAGAGAGACCTGGCAGGAGGAGCAGAGAACCCTGACAGGAGGAGCAGAGAGACCTGGCAGGAGGAGCAGAGAGACCCTGACAGGAGGAGCAGAGAACCCTGGCAGGAGGAGCAGAGAAACCTTGCAGGAGGAGCAGAGAAACCTGGCAGGAGGAGCAGAGAAACCTTGCAGGAGGAGCAGAGAACCCTGGCAAGAGGGGCAGAGAACCCTGGCAGGAGGAGCAGAGAGACCTGGCAGGAGGAGCAGAGAACCCTGGCAGGAGGAGCAGAGAAACCTTGCAGGAGGAGCAGAGAGACCTGGCAGGAGGAGCAGAGAAACCTTGCAGGAGGAGCAGAGAACCCTGGCAAGAGGGGCAGAGAACCCTGGCAGGAGGAGCAGAGAGACCTGGCAGGAGGAGCAGATAACCCTGTAAGGAGGAGCAGAGAACCCTGGCAGGAGGAGCAGAGAGACCTGGCAGGAGGAGCAGAGAAACCTGGCAGGAGGAGCAGAGAACCCTGGCAGGAGGAGCAGAGAACCCTTGCAAGAGGAGCAGAGAGACCTGGCAGGAGGAGCAGAGAACCCTGACAGGAGGAGCAGAGAGACCTGGCAGGAGGAGCAGAGAGACCCTGACAGGAGGAGCAGAGAACCCTGGCAGGAGGAGCAGAGAAACCTTGCAGGAGGAGCAGAGAAACCTGGCAGGAGGAGCAGAGAAACCTTGCAGGAGGAGCAGAGAACCCTGGCAAGAGGGGCAGAGAACCCTGGCAGGAGGAGCAGAGAGACCTGGCAGGAGGAGCAGATAACCCTGTAAGGAGGAGCAGAGAACCCTGGCAGGAGGAGCAGAGAGACCTGGCAGGAGGAGCAGAGGAACCTGGCAGGAGGAGCAGAGAACCCTGGCAGGAGGAGCAGAGAACCCTTGCAAGAGGAGCAGAGAGACCTGGCAGGAGGAGCAGAGAACCCAGGCAGGAGGAGCAGAGAGACCTGACAGGAGGAGCAGAGAACCCTGGCAGGAGGTGCAGAGAACCCTGACAGGAAGAGCAGAGAGACCTGGCAGGAGGAGCAGAGAGACCTGGCAGGAGGAGCAGAGAACTCTGGCAGGAGGAGCAGAGAACCCTGGCAGGAGGAGCAGAGAACCCTGGCAGGAGGAGCAGAGAGACCCTGACAGGAGGAGCAGAGAACCCTGGCAGGAGGAGCAGAGAAACCTTGCAGGAGGAGCAGAGAAACCTGGCAGGAGGAGCAGAGAAACCTTGCAGGAGGAGCAGAGAACCCTGGCAAGAGGGGCAGAGAACCCTGGCAGGAGGAGCAGAGAAACCTGGCAGGAGGAGCAGATAACCCTGGCAGGAGGAGCAGAGAGACCTGGCAGGAGGAGCAGAGAGACCTGGCAGGAGGTGCAGAGAACCCTGACAGGAGGAGCAGAGAGACCTGGCAGGAGGAGCAGAGAGACCTGGCAGGAGGAGCAGAGAACCCAGGCAAGAGGAGCAGAGAACCCTGGCAGGAGGAGCAGAGAGACCCTGACAGGAGGAGCAGAGAACCCTGGCAGGAGGAGCAGAGAAACCTTGCAGGAGGAGCAGAGAGACCTGGCAGGAGGAGCAGAGAAACCTTGCAGGAGGAGCAGAGAACCCTGGCAAGAGGGGCAGAGAACCCTGGCAGGAGGAGCAGAGAGACCTGGCAGGAGGAGCAGATAACCCTGTAAGGAGGAGCAGAGAACCCTGGCAGGAGGAGCAGAGAGACCTGGCAGGAGGAGCAGAGAAACCTGGCAGGAGGAGCAGAGAACCCTGGCAGGAGGAGCAGAGAACCCTTGCAAGAGGAGCAGAGAGACCTGGCAGGAGGAGCAGAGAGACCTGGCAGGAGGAGCAGATAACCCTGTAAGGAGGAGCAGAGAACCCTGGCAGGAGGAGCAGAGAGACCTGGCAGGAGGAGCAGAGGAACCTGGCAGGAGGAGCAGAGAACCCTGGCAGGAGGAGCAGAGAACCCTTGCAAGAGGAGCAGAGAGACCTGGCAGGAGGAGCAGAGAACCCAGGCAGGAGGAGCAGAGAGACCTGACAGGAGGAGCAGAGAACCCTGGCAGGAGGTGCAGAGAACCCTGACAGGAAGAGCAGAGAGACCTGGCAGGAGGAGCAGAGAGACCTGGCAGGAGGAGCAGAGAACTCTGGCAGGAGGAGCAGAGAACCCTGGCAGGAGGAGCAGAGAACCCTGGCAGGAGGAGCAGAGAGACCCTGACAGGAGGAGCAGAGAACCCTGGCAGGAGGAGCAGAGAAACCTTGCAGGAGGAGCAGAGAAACCTGGCAGGAGGAGCAGAGAAACCTTGCAGGAGGAGCAGAGAACCCTGGCAAGAGGGGCAGAGAACCCTGGCAGGAGGAGCAGAGAAACCTGGCAGGAGGAGCAGATAACCCTGGCAGGAGGAGCAGAGAGACCTGGCAGGAGGAGCAGAGAGACCTGGCAGGAGGTGCAGAGAACCCTGACAGGAGGAGCAGAGAGACCTGGCAGGAGGAGCAGAGAGACCTGGCAGGAGGAGCAGAGAACCCAGGCAAGAGGAGCAGAGAACCCTGGCAGGAGGAGCAGAGAACCCTGGCAGGAGGAGCAGAGAGACCCTGACAGGAGGAGCAGAGAACCCTGGCAGGAGGAGCAGAGAAACCTTGCAGGAGGAGCAGAGAGACCTGGCAGGAGGAGCAGAGAAACCTTGCAGGAGGAGCAGAGAACCCTGGCAAGAGGGGCAGAGAACCCTGGCAGGAGGAGCAGAGAGACCTGGCAGGAGGAGCAGATAACCCTGTAAGGAGGAGCAGAGAACCCTGGCAGGAGGAGCAGAGAGACCTGGCAGGAGGAGCAGAGAAACCTGGCAGGAGGAGCAGAGAACCCTGGCAGGAGGAGCAGAGAACCCTTGCAAGAGGAGCAGAGAGACCTGGCAGGAGGAGCAGAGAACCCTGACAGGAGGAGCAGAGAGACCTGGCAGGAGGAGCAGAGAGACCCTGACAGGAGGAGCAGAGAACCCTGGCAGGAGGAGCAGAGAAACCTTGCAGGAGGAGCAGAGAAACCTGGCAGGAGGAGCAGAGAAACCTTGCAGGAGGAGCAGAGAACCCTGGCAAGAGGGGCAGAGAACCCTGGCAGGAGGAGCAGAGAGACCTGGCAGGAGGAGCAGATAACCCTGTAAGGAGGAGCAGAGAACCCTGGCAGGAGGAGCAGAGAGACCTGGCAGGAGGAGCAGAGGAACCTGGCAGGAGGAGCAGAGAACCCTGGCAGGAGGAGCAGAGAACCCTTGCAAGAGGAGCAGAGAGACCTGGCAGGAGGAGCAGAGAACCCTGACAGGAGGAGCAGAGAGACCTGGCAGGAGGAGCAGAGAACCCTGGCAGGAGGAGCAGAGAGACCTGACAGGAGGAGCAGAGAAACCTGGCAGGAGGAGCAGAGAACCCTGGCAAGAGGAGCAGAGAGACCTGGCAGGAGGAGCAGAGAACCCTGACAGGAGGAGCAGAGAGACCTGGCAGGAGGAGCAGAGAACCCTGGCAGGAGGAGCAGAGAGACCTGTCATTGACCTGGTATGCATATTACAAGGAGATGACCCTAAAGGAAATATCTTATCAGGTCGTGCATTGGCAGGTCAGATGAAATCTAGCTTTTACAAGCTGACATCCTCTTTCCTGGCCCAGCAGAGCATGGAGCAGAGAAGACCAGAGAGGAGAGGGAAAGAGAAGACCAGAGAGGAGAGGGACAGAGACCAGAGAGGAGTGGGACAGAGAAGACCAGAGAGGAGAGGGACAGAGACCAGAGAGGAGTGGGACAGAGAAGACCAGAGAGGAGAGGGACAGAGACCAGAGAGGAGTGGGACAGAGACCAGAGAGGAGTGGGACAGAGACCAGAGAGGAGTGGGACAGAGAAGACCAGAGAGGAGAGAGGAGAGGGACAGAGAAGACCAGAGAGGAGAGAGGAGAGGGACAGAGAAGACCAGAGAGGAGAGAGGAGAGGGACAGAGAAGACCAGAGAGGAGAGAGGAGAGGGACAGAGAAGACCAGAGAGGAGAGAGGAGAGGGACAGAGAAGACCAGAGAGGAGAGAGGAGTGGGACAGAGAAAACCAGAGAGGAGAGAGGAGAGGGACAGAGACCAGAGAGGAGAGAGGAGAGGGACAGAGAAGACCAGAGAGGAGAGAGGAGAGGAACAGAGAAGACCAGAGAGGAGAGAGGAGAGGGACAGAGAAGAGGAGAGAGGAGAGGGACAGAGAAGACCAGAGAGGAGAGAGGAGTGGGACTCTTTCTTTATCTCTCTCTGAGGACCTGAGCCCTAGGACCATGCCTCAGGACTACCTGGCCTGATGACTCCTTGCTGTCCCCAGTCCACCTGGCCATGCTGCTGCTCCAGTTTCAACTGTTCTGCCTGCGGCTATGGAATCCTGACCTGTTCACCTGGTCGTGCTGCTGCTCCAGTTTCAACTGTTCTGTCTGCAGCTATGGAACCCTGACCTGTTCACCTGGTCGTGCTGCTGCTCCAGTTTCAACTGTTCTGCCTGCGGCTATGGAACCCTGACCTGTTCACTGGATGTGCTACCTGTCCCAGACCTGCTGGTTTCAACCCTCTAGAGACAGCAGGAGCAGTAGAGATACTCTGAATGATTGACTATAAAAAGCCAACTGACATTTACTCCTGAGGTGCTGACTTGCTGCACCCTCGACAACTACTGTGATAATTATTATTTGACCCTGCTGGTCATCTATGAACGTTTGAACATCTTGGCCATGTTCTGTTATAATCTCTACCTGGTACAGCCAGAAGATGACTGGCCACCCCTCATAGCCTGGTTCCTCTCTAGGTTTCTTCCTAGGTTCTGGCCTTTCTAGGGAGTTTTTCCTAACCAACGTGCTTCTACACCTGCATTGCTTGCTGTTTGGGGTTTTAGGCTGGGTTTCTGTTCAGCACTTTGAGATATCAGCTGATGTAAGAAGGGCTTTATGAAAACATTTGATTGGGGTAAAGGTAGAGTAAGGAGCGAGGGAGGGAGAGAGAGAGAGAGAAACAGAGAGGAGAGGAGAAAGGGAGAACAGAGAGGAACAAGGTTGTGGGACAGATGGTTGTGTGATTGGGGTAAAGGTGGAGTAAGGAGAGAGGGAGGGAGAGGGGGCACTGTACCTGTTTGGCAGACTGTCCCTGTAAACCCAGGTGGACACAGGCAGATGAAGCCGTTAACCTGGTCTGAGCAGGTACCTCCGTTCTGACATGGAAATGACGAGCACTCCTCTACATCTACACACACACACACACACACACACACACACACACACACACACACACACACACACACACACACACACACACACACACACACACACACACACACACACACACACACACACACACAGAAGACCAGAGAGGAGAGACGAGTGGAACAGATTATGTCATGCTATATTTGAAGATCTCGTGGAAAGCCTTCCCAGAAGACTGGAGTCCTGTTACAGCAGCAAAATGGGGACAAACTCCACATTAAATGACCATGATTTTTGGATGTTCACATACCCTTTGGTCATGTAGTGTATGACCTACACATTGATACATCCAGCCCAAAGGTCTAAAAAAATAATATTTACTAGTCACCAAAGTTCCTGGAGCCTGTTTTTAAACCTATCAAATCCTCTCAGATCTAGGGGCTGTGGGGTCGTTTCTAAAAAGGGCTGTATTAAACCCATCAAATCCTCTCAGATCTAGGGGCTGTGGGGTCGTTTCTAAACAGGGCCTGTATTAAACCCATCAAATCCTCTCAGATCTAGGGGCTGTGGGGTTGTTTCTAAACAGGGCCTGTATTAAACCCATCTAATCCTCTCAGATCTAGGGGCTATAGGGTTGTTTGTAAACAGGGCCTGTATTAAACCCATCAAATCCTCTCAGATCTAGGGGCTGTGGGGTCATTTCTAAACAGGGCCTGAATTAAACCCATCAAATCCTCTCAGATCTAGGTGCTGTGGGGTTGTTTCTAAACAGGGACTGTATTAAACCCATCTAATCCTCTCAGATCTAGGGGCTGTGGGGTCGTTTCTAAACAGGGCCTGTAGTAAACCCATCAAATCCTCCCAGATCTAGGGGTTATGGGGTTGTTTGTAAACAGGGACTGTAATTAAACCCATCAAATCCTCTCAGATCTAGGGGCTATAGGGTTGTTTGTAAACAGGGACTGTATTAAACCCATCAAATCCTCTCAGATCTAGGGTCTATAGGGTTGTTTCTAAACAGGGACTGTATTAAACCCATCAAATCCTCTCAGATCTAGGGGCTGTGGGGTTGTTTCTAAACAGGGCCTGTATTAAACCCATCAAATCCTCTCAGATCTAGGGGCTGTGGGGTCATTTCTAAACAGGGCCTGAATTAAACCCATCAAATCCTCTCAGATCTAGGTGCTGTGGGGTTGTTTCTAAACAGGGACTGTATTAAACCCATCTAATCCTCTCAGATCTAGGGGCTGTGGGGTCGTTTCTAAACAGGGCCTGTAGTAAACCCATCAAATCCTCCCAGATCTAGGGGTTATGGGGTTGTTTGTAAACAGGGACTGTAATTAAACCCATCAAATCCTCTCAGATCTAGGGGCTATAGGGTTGTTTGTAAACAGGGACTGTATTAAACCCATCAAATCCTCTCAGATCTAGGGTCTATAGGGTTGTTTCTAAACAGGGACTGTAATTAAACCCATCTAATCCTCTCAGATCTAGGGGCTGTGGGGTCGTTTCTAAACAGGGCCTGTAGTAAACCCATCAAATCCTCCCAGATCTAGGGGTTATGGGGTTGTTTGTAAACAGGGACTGTAATTAAACTCATCAAATCCTCTCAGATCTAGGGGCTATAGGGTTGTTTGTAAACAGGGACTGTATTAAACCCATCAAATCCTCTCAGATCTAGGGTCTATAGGGTTGTTTGTAAACAGGGACTGTAATTAAACCCATCAAATCCTCTCAGATCTAGGGGCTGTGGGGTTGTTTGTAAACAGGGCCTGTATTAAACCCATCAAATCCTCTCAGATCTAGGGGGTGTGGGGTCGTTTCTAAACAGGGCCTGAATTAAACCCATCAAATCCTCTCAGATCTAGGGGCTATAGGGTTGTTTCTAAACAGGGCCTGTATTAAACCCATCAAATCCTCTCAGATCTAGGGGCTGTGGGGTCGTTTCTAAACAGGGCCTGTATTAAACCCATCAAATCCTCTCAGATCTAGGGGCTGTGGGGTTGTTTGTAAACAGGGCCTGTATTAAACCCATCAAATCCTCTCAGATCTAGGGGCTGTGGGGTTGTTTGTAAACAGGGCCTGTATTAAACCCATCAAATCCTCTCAGATCTAGGGGCTGTGGGGTCGTTTCTAAACAGGGCCTGTATTAAACCCATCAAATCCTCTCAGATCTAGGGGGTGTGGGGTTGTTTCTAAACAGGGCCTGTATTAAACCCATCAAATCCTCTCAGATCTAGGGGCTATAGGGTCGTTTCTAAACAGGGCCTGTATTAAACCCATCAAATCCTCTCAGATCTAGGGGCTGTGGGGTTGTTTCTAAACAGGGACTGTATTAAACCCATCAAATCCTCTCAGATCTAGGGGCTGTGGGGTTGTTTGTAAACAGGGACTGTATTAAACCCATCAAATCCTCTCAGATCTAGGGGCTATAGGGTTGTTTGTAAACAGGGCCTGTATTAAACCCATCAAATCCTCTCAGATCTAGGGGCTATAGGGTTGTTTCTAAACAGGGCCTGTATTAAACCCATCTAATCCTCTCAGATCTAGGGGCTGTGGGGTTGTTTGTAAACAGGGCCTGTATTAAACCCATCTAATCCTCTCAGATCTAGGGGCTGTGGGGTCGTTTCTAAACAGGGCCTGTGTTAAACCCATCTAATCCTCTCAGATCTAGGGGCTGTGGGGTCGTTTCTAAACAGGGCCTGTATTAAACCCATCTAATCCTCTCAGATCTAGGGGCTGTGGGGTCGTTTCTAAACAGGGCCTGTATTAAACCCATCAAATCCTCTCAGATCTAGGGGCTATATGGTTGTTTGTAAACAGGGACTGTATTAAACCCATCAAATCCTCACAGATCTAGGGGCTGTGGGGTT
Source organism: Oncorhynchus masou masou (assembly GCF_036934945.1). Classification (NCBI taxonomy): domain Eukaryota; kingdom Metazoa; phylum Chordata; class Actinopteri; order Salmoniformes; family Salmonidae; genus Oncorhynchus; species Oncorhynchus masou. The sequence goes on from NC_088242.1 coordinate 98,215,601, forward strand.
GTTTCCAAACAGGGACTGGGGTATTTATGGCAGAACGGAGCAGAGTGACTGTGGTCAAAGGTCAAAGTTCACCCACTGACCTATCTGGCACCAGGGTCCTGTGAAGCCAGCCAGACAAGAGCAGGTGAAGGAAGGGTTGCCGGTGATGCAGTCGTCTATACAGCGACCTCCGTTTAGACAGGGTCGAAGGTGTGGACACACAGACGCTGAGGAGGAGACAGAACAGCTAGTTAGTGAGGAGGAGAGAGAGAACAGCTAGTTAGTGAGGAGGAGAGAGAGAACAGCTAGTTCGTGAGGAGGAGAGAGAGAGAACAGCTAGTTAGTGAGGAGGAGAGAGAGAACAGATAGTTAGTGAGGAGGAGAGAGAGAACAGCTAGTTAGAGAGGAGGAGAGAGACAGAACAGCTAGTTAGAGAGGAGGAGAGACAGAACAGCTAGTTAGAGAGGAGGAGAGAGAGAGAACAGCTAGTTAGTGAGGAGGAGAGAGAGAGAACAGCTAGTTAGTGAGAAGGAGAGAGAGAGAACAGCTAGTTAGTGAGGAGGAGAGAGAGAACAGCTAGTTAGAGAGGAGGAGAGAGAGAGAACAGCTAGTTAGTGAGGAGGAGAGACAGAACAGCTAGTTAGAGAGGAGGAGAGAGAGAGAGCAGCTAATTAGTGAGGAGGAGAGAGAGAGAGAACACCTAGTTAGTGAGGAGGAGAGAATGAGAACAGCTAGTTAGTGAGGAGGAGAGATAGAACAGCTAGTTAGTGAGGAGGAGAGAGAGAGAGAACAGCTAGTTAGTGAGGAGGAGAGAGAGAACAGCTAGTTAGAGAGGAGGAGAGAGACAGAACAGCTAGTTAGTGAGGAGGAGAGAGAGAACAGCTAGTTAGTGAGGAGGAGAGAGAGAGAACAGCTAGTTAGTGAGGAGGAGAGAGAGAACAGCTAGTTAGTGAGGAGGAGAGAGAGAACAGCTAGTTAGAGAGGAGAGAGACAGAACAGCTAGTTAGAGAGGAGAAGAGACAGAACAGCTAGTTAGAGAGGAGAAGAGAGAGAACAGCTAGTTAGTGAGGAGGAGAGAGAGAGAACAGCTAGTTAGTGACGAGGAGAGAGAGAGAACAGCTAGTTAGTGAGGAGGAGAGAATGAGAACAGCTGGTTAGTGAGGAGGAGAGAGAGATAACAGCTAGTTCGTGAGGAGGAGAGAGAGATAACAGCTAGCAAGTGAGGAGGAGAGAGAGAGAGAACAGCTAGCAAGTGAGGAGGAGAGAGAGAGAGAACAGCTAGCAAGTGAGGAGGAGAGAGAGAGAGAACAGCTAGTTAGTGAGGAGGAGAGAGAGAGAACAGCTAGTTACTGAGGAGGAGAGAGAGAGAACAGCTGGTTAGTGAGAAGGAGAGAGAGAGAACAGCTAGTTAGTGAGGAGGAGAGAGAGAACAGCTAGTTAGTGAGGAGGAGAGAGAAAACAGCTAGTTAGTGAGGAGGAGAGAGAGAGAACAGCTAGTTAGTGAGGAGGAGAGACAGAACAGCTAGTTAGTGAGGAGGAGAGACAGAACAGCTAGTTAGTGAGGAGGAGAGACAGAACAGCTAGTTAGAGAGGAGGAAATAGAGAGATAACAGCTAGTTAGTGAGGAGGAGAGAGAGAGAACAGCTAGTTAGTGAGGAGGAGAGAGAGAGAACAGCTAGTTCGTGACGAGGAGAGAGAGAGAGAACAGCTAGTTTGTGAGAAGGAGAGAGAGAGAACAGCTAGTTAGTGAGGAGAGACAGAGAACAGCTAGTTTGTGAGGAGGAGAGAGAGAGAACAGCTAGTTAGTGAGGAGGAGAGAGAGAGAACAGCTAGTTAGTGAGGAGGAGAGAGAGAGAACAGCTAGTTAGTGAGGAGGAGAGAGAGAGAACAGCTAGTTACTGAGGAGGAGAGAGAGAGAACAGCTAGTTAGTGAGAAGGAGAGAGAGAGAACAGCTAGTTAGTGAGGAGGAGAGAGAGAACAGCTAGTTAGTGAGGAGGAGAGAGAGAACAGCTAGTTAGAGAGGAGGAGAGAGAGAGAACAGCTAGTTAGTGAGGAGGAGAGACAGAACAGCTAGTTAGAGAGGAGGAGAGACAGAACAGCTAGTTAGAGAGGAGGAGAGAGAGAGAGCAGCTAATTAGTGAGGAGGAGAGAGAGAGAACACCTAGTTAGTGAGGAGGAGAGAATGAGAACAGCTAGTTAGTGAGGGGGAGAGATAGAACAGCTAGTTAGTGAGGAGGAGAGAGAGAGAACAGCTAGTTAGTGAGGAGGAGAGAGAGAACAGCTAGTTAGTGAGGAGGAGAGAGAGAACAGCTAGTTAGAGATGAGGAGAGAGAGAGAACAGCTAGTTAGTGAGGAGGAGAGACAGAACAGCTAGTTAGAGAGGAGAGACAGAACAGCTAGTTAGAGAGGAGGAGAGAGAGAACAGCTAATTAGTGAGGAGGAGAGACAGAACAGCTAGTTAGAGAGGAGGAGAGAGAGAGAGCAGCTAATTAGTGAGGAGGAGAGAGAACACATAGTTAGTGAGGAGGAGAGAATGAGAACAGCTAGTTAGTGAGGAGGAGAGATAGAACAGCTAGTTAGTGAGGAGGAGAGAGAGAGAGAACAGCTAGTTAGTGAGGATGAGAGAGAGAACAGCTAGTTAGAGAGGAGGAGAGAGAGAGAACAGCTAGTTAGTGAGGAGGAGAGACAGAACAGCTAGTTAGAGAGGAGAGACAGAACAGCTAGTTAGAGAGGAGGAGAGAGAGAACAGCTAATTAGTGAGGAGGAGAGACAGAACAGCTAGTTAGAGAGGAGGAGAGAGAGAGAGCAGCTAATTAGTGAGGAGGAGAGAGAGAGAGAACACATAGTTAGTGAGGAGGAGAGAATGAGAACAGCTAGTTAGTGAGGAGGAGAGATAGAACAGCTAGTTAGTGAGGAGGAGAGAGAGAGAGAACAGCTAGTTAGTGAGGAGGAGAGAGAGAACAGCTAGTTAGAGAGGAGGAGAGAGAGAGAACAGCTAGTTAGTGAGGAGGAGAGACAGAACAGCTAGTTAGTGAGGAGGAGAGAGAGAACAGCTAGTTAGTGAGGAGGAGAGAGAGAGAACAGCTAGTTAGTGAGGAGGAGAGAGAGAACAGCTAGTTAGAGAGGAGAGAGACAGAACAGCTAGTTAGAGAGGAGAAGAGACAGAACAGCTAGTTAGAGAGGAGAAGAGAGAGAACAGCTAGTTAGTGAGGAGGAGAGAGAGAGAACAGCTAGTTAGTGACGAGGAGAGAGAGAGAACAGCTAGTTAGTGAGGAGGAGAGAATGAGAACAGCTGGTTAGTGAGGAGGAGAGAAAGATAACAGCTAGTTCGTGAGGAGGAGAGAGATAACAGATAGCAAGTGAGGAGGAGAGAGAGAGAGAACAGCTAGCTAGTGAGGAGGAGAGACTGAGAACAGCTAGTTAGTGAGGAGGAGAGACAGAACAGCTAGTTAGTGAGGAGGAGAGACAGAACAGCTAGTTAGTGAGGAGGAGAGACAGAACAGCTAGTTAGTGAGGAGGAGAGACAGAACAGCTAGTTAGAGAGGAGGAAATAGAGAGATAACAGCTAGTTAGTGAGGAGGAGAGAGAGAGATAACAAATAGTTAGTGAGGAGGAGAGAGAGAGAACAGCTAGTTCGTGACGAGGAGAGAGAGAGAACAGCTAGTTTGTGAGAAGGAGAGAGAGAGAACAGCTAGTTAGTGAGGAGAGACAGATAACAGCTAGTTTGTGAGGAGGAGAGAGAGAGAACAGCTAGTTAGTGAGGAGGAGAGAGAGAGAACAGCTAGTTAGTGAGGAGGAGAGAGAGAGAACAGCTAGTTACTGAGGAGGAGAGAGAGAGAACAGCTAGTTAGTGAGGAGGAGAGAGAGAGAACAGCTAGTTAGTGAGGAGGAGAGAGAGAGAACAGCTAGTTACTGAGGAGGAGAGAGAGAGAACAGCTAGTTAGTGAGAAGGAGAGAGAGAGAACAGCTAGTTAGTGAGGAGGAGAGACAGAACAGCTAGTTAGAGAGGAGGAGAGACAGAACAGCTAGTTAGAGAGGAGGAGAGAGAGAGAGCAGCTAATTAGTGAGGAGGAGAGAGAGAGAACAGCTAGTTAGTGAGGAGGAGAGAGAGAGAACAGCTAGTTACTGAGGAGGAGAGAGAGAACAGCTAGTTAGTGAGGAGGAGAGAGAGAACAGCTAGTTAGAGAGGAGGAGAGAGAGAGAACAGCTAGTTAGTGAGGAGGAGAGACAGAACAGCTAGTTAGAGAGGAGAGACAGAACAGCTAGTTAGAGAGGAGGAGAGAGAGAACAGCTAATTAGTGAGGAGGAGAGACAGAACAGCTAGTTAGAGAGGAGGAGAGAGAGAGAGCAGCTAATTAGTGAGGAGGAGAGAGAACACATAGTTAGTGAGGAGGAGAGAATGAGAACAGCTAGTTAGTGAGGAGGAGAGATAGAACAGCTAGTTAGTGAGGAGGAGAGAGAGAGAGAACAGCTAGTTAGTGAGGATGAGAGAGAAACAGCTAGTTAGAGAGGAGGAGAGAGAGAAACAGCTAGTTAGTGAGGAGGAGAGACAGAACAGCTAGTTAGAGAGGAGAGACAGAACAGCTAGTTAGAGAGGAGGAGAGAGAGAGAACAGCTAATTAGTGAGGAGGAGAGACAGAACAGCTAGTTAGAGAGGAGGAGAGAGAGAGAGCAGCTAATTAGTGAGGAGGAGAGAGAGAGAGAACACATAGTTAGTGAGGAGGAGAGAATGAGAACAGCTAGTTAGTGAGGAGGAGAGATAGAACAGCTAGTTAGTGAGGAGGAGAGAGAGAGAGAACAGCTAGTTAGTGAGGAGGAGAGAGAGAACAGCTAGTTAGAGAGGAGGAGAGAGAGAGAACAGCTAGTTAGTGAGGAGGAGAGACAGAACAGCTAGTTAGTGAGGAGGAGAGAGAGAACAGCTAGTTAGTGAGGAGGAGAGAGAGAGAACAGCTAGTTAGTGAGGAGGAGAGAGAGAACAGCTAGTTAGAGAGGAGAGAGACAGAACAGCTAGTTAGAGAGGAGAAGAGACAGAACAGCTAGTTAGAGAGGAGAAGAGAGAACAGCTAGTTAGTGAGGAGGAGAGAGAGAGAACAGCTAGTTAGTGACGAGGAGAGAGAGAGAACAGCTAGTTAGTGAGGAGGAGAGAATGAGAACAGCTGGTTAGTGAGGAGGAGAGAAAGATAACAGCTAGTTCGTGAGGAGGAGAGAGATAACAGATAGCAAGTGAGGAGGAGAGAGAGAGAAACAGCTAGCTAGTGAGGAGGAGAGACTGAGAACAGCTAGTTAGTGAGGAGGAGAGACAGAACAGCTAGTTAGTGAGGAGGAGAGACAGAACAGCTAGTTAGTGAGGAGGAGAGACAGAACAGCTAGTTAGAGAGGAGGAAATAGAGAGATAACAGCTAGTTAGTGAGGAGGAGAGAGAGAGATAACAAATAGTTTGTGAGGAGGAGAGAGAGAGAACAGCTAGTTCGTGACGAGGAGAGAGAGAGAACAGCTAGTTTGTGAGAAGGAGAGAGAGAGAAACAGCTAGTTAGTGAGGAGAGACAGATAACAGCTAGTTTGTGAGGAGGAGAGAGAGAGAACAGCTAGTTAGTGAGGAGGAGAGAGAGAGAACAGCTAGTTAGTGAGGAGGAGAGAGAGAGAACAGCTAGTTACTGAGGAGGAGAGAGAGAGAACAGCTAGTTAGTGAGAAGGAGAGAGAGAGAACAGCTAGTTAGTGAGGAGGAGAGAGAGAACAGCTAGTTAGTGAGGAGGAGAGAGAGAGAACAGCTAGTTAGAGAGGAGGAGAGAGAGAGAACAGCTAGTTAGTGAGGAGGAGAGACAGAACAGCTAGTTAGTGAGGAGGAGAGAGAGAACAGCTAGTTAGTGAGGAGGAGAGAGAGAGAACAGCTAGTTAGTGAGGAGGAGAGAGAGAACAGCTAGTTAGAGAGGAGAGAGAGAGAACAGCTAGTTAGTGAGGAGGAGAGAATGAGAACAGCTGGTTAGTGAGGAGGAGAGAGAGATAACAGCTAGTTCGTGAGGAGGAGAGAGAGATAACAGCTAGCAAGTGAGGAGGAGAGAGAGAGAGAACAGCTAGCAAGTGAGGAGGAGAGAGAGAGAGAACAGCTAGTTAGTGAGGAGGAGAGAGAGAGAACAGCTAGTTACTGAGGAGGAGAGAGAGAGAACAGCTGGTTAGTGAGAAGGAGAGAGAGAGAACAGCTAGTTAGTGAGGAGGAGAGAGAGAACAGCTAGTTAGGGAGGAGGAGAGAGAGAACAGCTAGTTAGAGAGGAGGAGAGAGAGAGAACAGCTAGTTAGTGAGGAGGAGAGACAGAACAGCTAGTTAGTGAGGAGGAGAGACAGAACAGCTAGTTAGTGAGGAGGAGAGACAGAACAGCTAGTTAGAGAGGAGGAAATAGAGAGATAACAGCTAGTTAGTGAGGAGGAGAGAGAGAGAACAGCTAGTTAGTGAGGAGGAGAGAGAGAGAACAGCTAGTTCGTGACGAGGAGAGAGAGAGAGAACAGCTAGTTTGTGAGGAGGAGAGAGAGAGAACAGCTAGTTAGTGAGGAGGAGAGAGAGAGAACAGCTAGTTAGTGAGGAGGAGAGAGAGAGAACAGCTAGTTAGTGAGGAGGAGAGAGAGAGAACAGCTAGTTACTGAGGAGGAGAGAGAGAGAACAGCTAGTTAGTGAGAAGGAGAGAGAGAGAACAGCTAGTTAGTGAGGAGGAGAGAGAGAACAGCTAGTTAGTGAGGAGGAGAGAGAGAACAGCTAGTTAGAGAGGAGGAGAGAGAGAGAACAGCTAGTTAGTGAGGAGGAGAGACAGAACAGCTAGTTAGAGAGGAGGAGAGACAGAACAGCTAGTTAGAGAGGAGGAGAGAGAGAGAGCAGCTAATTAGTGAGGAGGAGAGAGAGAGAACACCTAGTTAGTGAGGAGGAGAGAATGAGAACAGCTAGTTAGTGAGGGGGAGAGATAGAACAGCTAGTTAGTGAGGAGGAGAGAGAGAGAACAGCTAGTTAGTGAGGAGGAGAGAGAGAACAGCTAGTTAGTGAGGAGGAGAGAGAGAACAGCTAGTTAGAGAGGAGGAGAGAGAGAGAACAGCTAGTTAGTGAGGAGGAGAGACAGAACAGCTAGTTAGAGAGGAGAGACAGAACAGCTAGTTAGAGAGGAGGAGAGAGAGAACAGCTAATTAGTGAGGAGGAGAGACAGAACAGCTAGTTAGAGAGCAGGAGAGAGAGAGAGCAGCTAATTAGTGAGGAGGAGAGAGAACACATAGTTAGTGAGGAGGAGAGAATGAGAACAGCTAGTTAGTGAGGAGGAGAGATAGAACAGCTAGTTAGTGAGGAGGAGAGAGAGAGAACAGCTAGTTAGTGAGGATGAGAGAGAGAACAGCTAGTTAGAGAGGAGGAGAGAGAGAGAACAGCTAGTTAGTGAGGAGGAGAGACAGAACAGCTAGTTAGAGAGGAGAGACAGAACAGCTAGTTAGAGAGGAGGAGAGAGAGAACAGCTAATTAGTGAGGAGGAGAGACAGAACAGCTAGTTAGAGAGGAGGAGAGAGAGAGCAGCTAATTAGTGAGGAGGAGAGAGAGAGAGAACACATAGTTAGTGAGGAGGAGAGAATGAGAACAGCTAGTTAGTGAGGAGGAGAGATAGAACAGCTAGTTAGTGAGGAGGAGAGAGAGAGAGAACAGCTAGTTAGTGAGGAGGAGAGAGAGAACAGCTAGTTAGAGAGGAGGAGAGAGAGAGAACAGCTAGTTAGTGAGGAGGAGAGACAGAACAGCTAGTTAGTGAGGAGGAGAGAGAGAACAGCTAGTTAGTGAGGAGGAGAGAGAGAGAACAGCTAGTTAGTGAGGAGGAGAGAGAGAACAGCTAGTTAGAGAGGAGAGAGACAGAACAGCTAGTTAGAGAGGAGAAGAGACAGAACAGCTAGTTAGAGAGGAGAAGAGAGAGAACAGCTAGTTAGTGAGGAGGAGAGAGAGAGAACAGCTAGTTAGTGAGGAGGAGAGAATGAGAACAGCTGGTTAGTGAGGAGGAGAGAAAGATAACAGCTAGTTCGTGAGGAGGAGAGAGATAACAGATAGCAAGTGAGGAGGAGAGAGAGAGAGAACAGCTAGCTAGTGAGGAGGAGAGACTGAGAACAGCTAGTTAGTGAGGAGGAGAGACAGAACAGCTAGTTAGTGAGGAGGAGAGACAGAACAGCTAGTTAGTGAGGAGGAGAGACAGAACAGCTAGTTAGAGAGGAGGAAATAGAGAGATAACAGCTAGTTAGTGAGGAGGAGAGAGAGAGATAACAAATAGTTAGTGAGGAGGAGAGAGAGAGAACAGCTAGTTCGTGACGAGGAGAGAGAGAGAGAACAGCTAGTTTGTGAGAAGGAGAGAGAGAGAACAGCTAGTTAGTGAGGAGAGACAGATAACAGCTAGTTTGTGAGGAGGAGAGAGAGAGAACAGCTAGTTAGTGAGGAGGAGAGAGAGAGAACAGCTAGTTAGTGAGGAGGAGAGAGAGAGAACAGCTAGTTACTGAGGAGGAGAGAGAGAGAACAGCTAGTTAGTGAGAAGGAGAGAGAGAGAACAGCTAGTTAGTGAGGAGGAGAGAGAGAACAGCTAGTTAGTGAGGGGGAGAGAGATAGAACAGCTAGTTAGTGAGGAGGAGAGAGAGAACAGCTAGTTAGTGAGGAGGAGAGATAGAACAGCTAGTTAGTGAGGAGGAGAGAGAGAACAGCTAGTTAGTGAGGAGGAGAGAGAGAGAACAGCTAGTTAGTGAGGAGGAGAGAGAGAACAGCTAGTTAGAGAGGAGAGAGACAGAACAGCTAGTTAGAGAGGAGAAGAGACAGAACAGCTAGTTAGAGAGGAGAAGAGAGAGAACAGCTAGTTAGTGAGGAGGAGAGAGAGAGAACAGCTAGTTAGTGACGAGGAGAGAGAGAGCAGCTAGTTAGTGAGGAGGAGAGAGAGAACAGCTAGTTAGTGAGGAGGAGAGAATGAGAACAGCTGGTTAGTGAGGAGGAGAGAGAGATAACAGCTAGTTCGTGAGGAGGAGAGAGATAACAGATAGCAAGTGAGGAGGAGAGAGAGAGACTGAGAACAGCTAGCTAGTGAGGAGGAGAGACTGAGAACAGCTAGTTAGTGAGGAGGAGAGACAGAACAGCTAGTTAGTGAGGAGGAGAGACAGAACAGCTAGTTAGTGAGGAGGAGAGACAGAACAGCTAGTTAGAGAGGAGGAAATAGAGAGATAACAGCTAGTTAGTGAGGAGGAGAGAGAGAGATAACAAATAGTTAGTGAGGAGGAGAGAGAGAGAACAGCTAGTTCGTGACGAGGAGAGAGAGAGAGAACAGCTAGTTTGTGAGAAGGAGAGAGAGAGAACAGCTAGTTAGTGAGGAGAGATAGATAACAGCTAGTTTGTGAGGAGGAGAGAGAGAGAACAGCTAGTTAGTGAGGAGGAGAGAGAGAGAACAGCTAGTTAGTGAGGAGGAGAGAGAGAGAACAGCTAGTTACTGAGGAGGAGAGAGAGAACAGCTAGTTAGTGAGAAGGAGAGAGAGAGAACAGCTAGTTAGTGAGGAGGAGAGAGAGAACAGCTAGTTAGTGAGGAGGAGAGAGAGAACAGCTAGTTAGAGAGGAGGAGAGAGAGAGAACAGCTAGTTAGTGAGGAGGAGAGACAGAACAGCTAGTTAGTGAGGAGGAGAGAGAGAACAGCTAGTTAGTGAGGAGGAGAGAGAGAGAACAGCTAGTTAGTGAGGAGGAGAGAGAGAACAGCTAGTTAGAGAGGAGAGAGACAGAACAGCTAGTTAGAGAGGAGAAGAGAGAGAACAGCTAGTTAGTGAGGAGGAGAGAGAGAGAACAGCTAGTTAGTGACGAGGAGAGAGAGAGAACAGCTAGTTAGTGAGGAGGAGAGAGAGAACAGCTAGTTAGTGAGGAGGAGAGAGAGAACAGCTAGTTAGTGAGGAGGAGAGAATGAGAACAGCTGGTTAGTGAGGAGGAGAGAGAGATAACAGCTAGTTTGTGAGGAGGAGAGAGAGATAACAGCTAGCAAGTGAGGAGGAGAGAGAGAGAGAACAGCTAGCTAGTGAGGAGGAGAGAATGAGAACAGCTAGTTAGTGAGGAGGAGAGACAGAACAGCTAGTTAGTGAGGAGGAGAGACAGAACAGCTAGTTAGAGAGGAGGAAATAGAGAGATAACAGCTAGTTAGTGAGGAGGAGAGAGAGAGATAACAAATAGTTAGTGAGGAGGAGAGAGAGAGAACAGCTAGTTTGTGACGAGGAGAGAGAGAGAGAACAGCTAGTTTGTGAGAAGGAGAGAGAGAGAACAGCTAGTTAGTGAGGAGAGACAGATAACAGCTAGTTAGTGAGGAGGAGAGAGAGAGAACAGCTAGTTACTGAGGAGGAGAGAGAGAGAACAGCTAGTTAGTGAGAAGGAGAGAGAGAGAACAGCTAGTTAGTGAGGAGGAGAGAGAGAACAGCTAGTTAGTGAGGAGGAGAGAGAGAACAGCTAGTTAGAGAGGAGGAGAGAGAGAGAACAGCTAGTTAGTGAGGAGGAGAGACAGAACAGCTAGTTAGAGAGGAGGAGAGACAGAACAGCTAGTTAGAGAGGAGGAGAGAGAGAGAACAGCTAGTTAGAGAGGAGGAGAGAGAGAGAGCAGCTAATTAGTGAGGAGGAGAGAGAGAGAACGCCTAGTTAGTGAGGAGGAGAGAATGAGAACAGCTAGTTAGTGAGGGGGAGAGATAGAACAGCTAGTTAGTGAGGAGGAGAGAGAGAGAACAGCTAGTTAGTGAGGAGGAGAGAGAGAACAGCTAGTTAGTGAGGAGGAGAGAGAGAACAGCTAGTTAGAGAGGAGGAGAGAGAGAGAACAGCTAGTTAGTGAGGAGGAGAGACAGAACAGCTAGTTAGAGAGGAGAGACAGAACAGCTAGTTAGAGAGGAGGAGAGAGAGAGAACAGCTAATTAGTGAGGAGGAGAGAGAGAACAGCTAGTTAGTGAGGAGGAGAGAGAGAGAGAACAGCTAGTTAGTGAGAAGGAGAGAGAGAGAGAACAGCTAGTTAGTGAGGAGGAGAGAGAGAGAACAGCTAGTTCATGAGGAGGAGGAGAGAGAGAGAACAGCTAGTTTGTGAGAAGGAGTGTCATGTCTTGTTATGTCTGTTCCTGTCCTTTCTCTTCACTCTCTCTCTCTGCTGGTCTTTTTAGGTTACCTTCTCTGTCTCTCATTCTTCAGCTGTTCTACATCTCCTCTAACTAGCTCATTCACTCTTTCACACCTGTTCTCTCTTCCCCCTCTGATTAGGTCTCTATTTCTTTCTCTGTTCCTGCTACTTTCAGTGTCTGATTCTTGTTTGTGTTTTTTGATGCCAGAAGCAAGCTGTCGTCTCGTTTGCTTCCACCTTGTCCTGTCCTGTCGGAGTCTGCCTGGCAGGTGCATCCTGCACTATACTAACGTTCTTTTTGTTCCGCTGACAACGTTGGAAGAGGATTTATGCCATTCCTGTTTTTCATTAAAGAACTCTGTTTTCTGTTAAAACCGCTTTTGGGTCTTCACTCAAGTTCATAACAAGGAGAGAGAGAGAGAACAGTTAGTTAGTGAGGAGGAGAGAGAAAGAACAGCTAGTTAGTGAGGAGGAGAGATAGAGAACAGCTAGTTAGTGAGGAGGAGAGATAGAGAACAGCTAGTTTGTGAGGAGGAGAGAGAGATAACAGCTAGCAAGTGAGGAGGAGAGAGAGAGAGAACAGCTAGTTAGTGAGGAGGAGAGAATGAGAACAGCTAGTTAGTGAGGAGGAGAGATAGAACAGCTAGTTAGTGAGGAGGAGAGACAGAACAGCTAGTTAGTGAGGAGGAGACAGAACAGCTAGTTAGAGAGGAGGAAATAGAGAGATAACAGCTAGTTAGTGAGGAGGAGAGAGAGAGATAACAAATAGTTCGTGAGGAGGAGAGAGAGAGAAAAGCTAGTTTGTGACGAGGAGAGAGAGAGAGAACAGCTAGTTTGTGAGAAGGAGAGAGAGAGAACAGCTAGTTAGTGAGGAGAGACAGAGAACAGCTAGTTAGTGAGGAGAGACAGAGAACAGCTAGTTTGTGAGGAGGAGAGAGAGAGAACAGCTAGTTAGTGAGGAGGAGAGAGAGAACAGCTGGTTAGTGAGGAGGAGAGAGAGAGAACAGCTAGTTAGTATGGAGGAGAGAATGAGAACAGCTAGTTAGTGAGGAGGAGAGAGAGAGAACAGCAAGTTAGTGAGGAGGAGAGAGAGCAGCTAGTTAGAGAGGAGGAGAGAGAACAGCTAGTTAGAGAGGAGGAGAGAGAGAGAACAGCTAGTTAGTGAGGAGGAGAGACAGAACAGCTAGTTAGAGAGGAGGAGAGACAGAACAGCTAGTTAGAGAGGAGGAGAGAGAAAGAACAGCTAGTTAGTGAGGAGGAGAGATAGAGAACAGCTAGTTAGTGAGGAGGAGAGATAGAGAACAGCTAGTTTGTGAGGAGGAGAGAGAGATAACAGCTAGCAAGTGAGGAGGAGAGAGAGAGAGAACAGCTAGTTAGTGAGGAGGAGAGAATGAGAACAGCTAGTTAGTGAGGAGGAGAGATAGAACAGCTAGTTAGTGAGGAGGAGAGACAGAACAGCTAGTTAGTGAGGAGGAGACAGAACAGCTAGTTAGAGAGGAGGAAATAGAGAGATAACAGCTAGTTAGTGAGGAGGAGAGAGAGAGATAACAAATAGTTTGTGAGGAGGAGAGAGAGAAAAAGCTAGTTTGTGACGAGGAGAGAGAGAGAGAACAGCTAGTTTGTGAGAAGGAGAGAGAGAGAACAGCTAGTTAGTGAGGAGAGACAGAGAACAGCTAGTTAGTGAGGAGAGACAGAGAACAGCTAGTTTGTGAGGAGGAGAGAGAGAGAACAGCTAGTTAGTGAGGAGGAGAGAGAGAACAGCTGGTTAGTGAGGAGGAGAGAGAGAGAACAGCTAGTTAGTATGGAGGAGAGAATGAGAACAGCTAGTTAGTGAGGAGGAGAGAGAGAGAACAGCAAGTTAGTGAGGAGGAGAGAGAGCAGCTAGTTAGAGAGGAGGAGAGAGAGAACAGCTAGTTAGAGAGGAGGAGAGAGAGAGAACAGCTAGTTAGTGAGGAGGAGAGACAGAACAGCTAGTTAGAGAGGAGGAGAGACAGAACAGCTAGTTAGAGAGGAGGAGAGAGAGAGAGCAGCTAATTAGTGAGGAGGAGAGAGAGAGAACACCTAGTTAGTGAGGAGGAGAGAATGAGAACAGCTAGTTAGTGAGGGGGAGAGATAGAACAGCTAGTTAGTGAGGAGGAGAGAGAGAGAACAGCTAGTTAGTGAGGAGGAGAGAGAGAACAGCTAGTTAGTGAGGAGGAGAGAGAGAACAGCTAGTTAGAGAGGAGGAGAGAGAGAGAACAGCTAGTTAGTGAGGAGAGACAGAACAGCTAGTTAGAGAGGAGGAGAGAGAGAGAACAGCTAATTAGTGAGGAGGAGAGAGAGAACAGCTAGTTAGTGAGGAGGAGAGAGAGAGAGAACAGCTAGTTAGTGAGAAGGAGAGAGAGAGAGAACAGCTAGTTAGTGAGGAGGAGAGAGAGAGAACAGCTAGTTCATGAGGAGGAGGAGAGAGAGAGAACAGCTAGTTTGTGAGAAGGATAAAGAGAGAGAGAACAGTTAGTTAGTGAGGAGGAGAGAGAAAGAACAGCTAGTTAGTGAGGAGGAGAGATAGAGAACAGCTAGTTAGTGAGGAGGAGAGAGAGAGAACAGCTAGTTAGTGAGGAGGAGAGATAGAGAACAGCTAGTTTGTGAGGAGGAGAGAGAGATAACAGCTAGCAAGTGAGGAGGAGAGAGAGAGAGAACAGCTAGTTAGTGAGGAGGAGAGAATGAGAACAGCTAGTTAGTGAGGAGGAGAGATAGAACAGCTAGTTAGTGAGGAGGAGAGACAGAACAGCTAGTTAGTGAGGAGGAGAGACAGAACAGCTAGTTAGAGAGGAGGAAATAGAGAGATAACAGCTAGTTAGTGAGGAGGAGAGAGAGAGATAACAAATAGTTTGTGAGGAGGAGAGAGAGAACAGCTAGTTTGTGACGAGGAGAGAGAGAGAGAACAGCTAGTTTGTGAGAAGGAGAGAGAGAGAACAGCTAGTTAGTGAGGAGAGACAGAGAACAGCTAGTTTGTGAGGAGGAGAGAGAGAGAACAGCTAGTTAGTGAGGAGGAGAGAGAGAACAGCTGGTTAGTGAGGAGGAGAGAGAGAGAACAGCTAGTTAGTATGGAGGAGAGAATGAGAACAGCTAGTTAGTGAGGAGGAGAGAGAGAGAACAGCAAGTTAGTGAGGAGGAGAGAGAGAGCAGCTAGTTAGAGAGGAGGAGAGAGAGAGAACAGCTAGTTAGTGAGTAGGAGAGACAGAACAGCTAGTTAGAGAGGAGGAGAGACAGAACAGCTAGTTAGAGAGGAGGAGAGAGAGAGAACGGCAAGTTAGTGAGGAGGAGAGAGAGAGCAGCTAGTTAGAGAGGAGGAGAGAGAACAGCTAGTTCGTGAGGAGGAGAGAGGGAGAGAACGGCAAGTTAGTGAGGAGGAGAGAGAGAGAACAGCTAGTTAGTGAGGAGGAGAGAGAGAGAGAACAGCTAGTTTGTGAGGAGAGAGAGAGAACAGCCAGTTAGTGAGGAGGAGAGAGAGAGAACAGCTAGTTCGTGAGGAGGAGAGAGAGAGAGAACAGCTAGTTTGTGAGAAGGAGAGAGAGAGAACAGCTAGTTAGTGAGGAGGAGAGAGAGATAACAGCTAGTTAGTGAGGAGGAGAGAGAGAGAACAGCTAGTTAGTGAGGAGGAGAGAATGAGAACAGCTAGTTAGTGAGGAGGAGAGAGAGAGAACAGCTAGTTAGTGAGGAGGAGAGACAGAACAGCTAGTTAGAGAGGAGGAGAGACAGAACAGCTAGTTAGAGAGGAGGAGAGAGAGAGAGATCAGCTAATTAGTGAGGAGGAGAGAGAGAGAACACCTAGTTAGTGTGGAGGAGAGAATGAGAACAGCTAGTTAGTGAGGGGGAGAGATAGAACAGCTAGTTAGTGAGGAGGAGAGAGAGAGAACAGCTAGTTAGTGAGGAGGAGAGAGAGAACAGCTAGTTAGAGAGGAGGAGAGAGAGAGAACAGCTAGTTAGTGAGGAGGAGAGACAGAACAGCTAGTTAGAGAGGAGAGACAGAACAGCTAGTTAGAGAGGAGGAGAGAGAGAGAACAGCTAATTAGTGAGGAGGAGAGAGAGAACAGCTAGTTAGTGAGGAGGAGAGAGAGAGAACAGCTAGTTAGTGAGAAGGAGAGAGAGAGAAACAGCTAGTTAGTGAGGAGGAGAGAGAGAGACAGCTAGTTCATGAGGAGGAGGAGAGAGAGAACAGCTAGTTTGTGAGAAGGAGAGAGAGAGAAACAGTTAGTTAGTGAGGAGGAGAGAGAAAGAACAGCTAGTTAGTGAGGAGGAGAGATAGAGAACAGCTAGTTAGTGAGGAGGAGAGAGAGAACAGCTAGTTAGTGAGGAGGAGAGATAGAGAACAGCTAGTTTGTGAGGAGGAGAGAGAGATAACAGCTAGCAAGTGAGGAGGAGAGAGAGAGAGAAGAGCTAGTTAGTGAGGAGGAGAGAATGAGAACAGCTAGTTAGTGAGGAGGAGAGAATGAGAACAGCTAGTTAGTGAGGAGGAGAGATAGAACAGCTAGTTAGTGAGGAGGAGAGACAGAACAGCTAGTTAGTGAGGAGGAGAGACAGAACAGCTAGTTAGAGAGGAGGAAATAGAGAGATAACAGCTAGTTAGTGAGGAGGAGAGAGAGAGATAACAAATAGTTCGTGAGGAGGAGAGAGAGAGAACAGCTAGTTTGTGACGAGGAGAGAGAGAGAGAACAGCTAGTTTGTGAGAAGGAGAGAGAGAGAACAGCTAGTTAGTGAGGAGAGACAGAGAACAGCTAGTTTGTGAGGAGGAGAGAGAGAGAACAGCTAGTTAGTGAGGAGGAGAGAGAGAACAGCTGGTTAGTGAGGAGGAGAGAGAGAGAACAGCTAGTTAGTATGGAGGAGAGAATGAGAACAGCTAGTTAGTGAGGAGGAGAGAGAGAGAACAGCAAGTTAGTGAGGAGTAGAGAGAGAGCAGCTAGTTAGAGAGGAGGAGAGAGAGAGAACAGCTAGTTAGTGAGTAGGAGAGACAGAACATCTAGTTAGAGAGGAGGAGAGACAGAACAGCTAGTTAGAGAGGAGGAGAGAGAGAGAAAGGCAAGTTAGTGAGGAGGAGAGAGAGAGCAGCTAGTTAGAGAGGAGGAGAGAGAGAGAACAGCTAGTTCGTGAGGAGGAGAGAGGGAGAGAACGGCAAGTTAGTGAGGAGGAGAGAGAGAGAGAACAGCTAGTTAGTGAGGAGGAGAGAGAGAGAACAGCTAGTTTGTGAGGAGAGAGAGAGAACAGCTAGTTAGTGAGGAGGAGAGAGAGAGAACAGCTAGTTCGTGAGGAGGAGAGAGAGAGAGAACAGCTAGTTTGTGAGAAGGAGAGAGAGAGAACAGCTAGTTAGTGAGGAGGAGAGAGAGATAACAGCTAGTTAGTGAGGAGGAGAGAGAGAACAGCTAGTTAGTGAGGAGGAGAGACAGAACAGCTAGTTAGAGAGGAGGAAATAGAGAGATAACAGCTAGTTAGTGAGGAGGAGAGAGAGAGAGAACAGCTAGTTTGTGAGAAGGAGAGAGAGAGAACAGCTAGTTAGTGAGGAGGAGAGAGAGATAACAGCTAGTTAGTGAGGAGGAGAGAGAGAGAGAGAACAGCTAGTTAGTGAGGAGGAGAGAATGAGAACAGCTAGTTAGTGAGGAGGAGAGAGAGAGAACAGCTAGTTAGTGAGGAGGAGAGACAGAACAGCTAGTTAGAGAGGAGGAGAGACAGAACAGCTAGTTAGAGAGGAGGAGAGAGAGAGAGCAGCTAATTAGTGAGGAGGAGAGAGAGAGAACACCTAGTTAGTGAGGAGGAGAGAATGAGAACAGCTAGTTAGTGAGGGGAGAGATAGAACAGCTAGTTAGTGAGGAGGAGAGAGAGAGAACAGCTAGTTAGTGAGGAGGAGAGAGAGAACAGCTAGTTAGAGAGGAGGAGAGAGAGAGAACAGCTAGTTAGTGAGGAGGAGAGACAGAACAGCTAGTTAGAGAGGAGAGACAGAACAGCTAGTTAGAGAGGAGGAGAGAGAGAGAACAGCTAATTAGTGAGGAGGAGAGAGAGAACAGCTAGTTAGTGAGGAGGAGAGAGAGAGAGAACAGCTAGTTAGTGAGAAGGAGAGAGAGAGAGAACAGCTAGTTAGTGAGGAGGAGAGAGAGAGAACAGCTAGTTCATGAGGAGGAGGAGAGAGAGAGAACAGCTAGTTTGTGAGAAGGAGAGAGAGAGAGAACAGTTAGTTAGTGAGGAGGAGAGAGAAAGAACAGCTAGTTAGTGAGGAGGAGAGATAGAGAACAGCTAGTTAGTGAGGAGGAGAGAGAGAGAACAGCTAGTTAGTGAGGAGGAGAGATAGAGAACAGCTAGTTTGTGAGGAGGAGAGAGAGATAACAGCTAGCAAGTGAGGAGGAGAGAGAGAGAGAACAGCTAGTTAGTGAGGAGGAGAGAATGAGAACAGCTAGTTAGTGAGGAGGAGAGATAGAACAGCTAGTTAGTGAGGAGGAGAGACAGAACAGCTAGTTAGTGAGGAGGAGAGACAGAACAGCTAGTTAGAGAGGAGGAAATAGAGAGATAACAGCTAGTTAGTGAGGAGGAGAGAGAGATAACAAATAGTTCGTGAGGAGGAGAGAGAGAGAACAGCTAGTTTGTGACGAGGAGAGAGAGAGAGAACAGCTAGTTTGTGAGAAGGAGAGAGAGAGAACAGCTAGTTAGTGAGGAGAGACAGAGAACAGCTAGTTTGTGAGGAGGAGAGAGAGAGAACAGCTAGTTAGTGAGGAGGAGAGAGAGAACAGCTGGTTAGTGAGGAGGAGAGAGAGAGAACAGCTAGTTAGTATGGAGGAGAGAATGAGAACAGCTAGTTAGTGAGGAGGAGAGAGAGAGAACAGCAAGTTAGTGAGGAGTAGAGAGAGAGCAGCTAGTTAGAGAGGAGGAGAGAGAGAGAACAGCTAGTTAGTGAGTAGGAGAGACAGAACAGCTAGTTAGAGAGGAGGAGAGACAGAACAGCTAGTTAGAGAGGAGGAGAGAGAGAGAGAACAGCTAGTTAGTGAGGAGGAGAGAGAGAGAACAGCTAGTTAGTGAGGAGGAGAGAGAGAACAGCTAGTTCGTGAGGAGGAGAGAGAGAGAGAACAGCTAGTTTGTGAGAAGGAGAGAGAGAGAGAACAGCTAGTTAGTGAGGAGGAGAGAGAGATAACAGCTAGTTAGTGAGGAGGAGAGAGAGAGAGAACAGCTAGTTAGTGAGGAGGAGAGAATGAGAACAGCTAGTTAGTGAGGAGGAGAGATAGAACAGCTAGTTAGTCAGGAGGAGAGATAGAACAGCTAGTTAGTGAGGAGGAGAGATATAACAGCTAGTTAGTGAGGAGAGATATAACAGCTTGTTAGTGAGGAGGAGAGATAGAACAGCTAGTTAGTGAGGAGAGATATAACAGCTTGTTAGTGAGGCGAGAAGTCATGCAGAGTCAGGCCTAGTCCTATAAATCATGCAGAGTCAGTCCTAGTCCCATAAATCATGCAGAGTCAGGCCTAGTCCCATAAATCATGCAGAGTCAGTCCTAGTCCCATAAATCATGCAGAGTCAGGCCTAGTCCCATAAATCATGCAGAGTCAGGCCTAGTCCCATAAATCATGCAGAGTCAGTCCTAGTCCCATAAATCATGCAGTCAGTCCTAGTCCCATAAATC
This sequence comes from Oncorhynchus masou masou, assembly GCF_036934945.1. Taxonomy (NCBI): domain Eukaryota; kingdom Metazoa; phylum Chordata; class Actinopteri; order Salmoniformes; family Salmonidae; genus Oncorhynchus; species Oncorhynchus masou. The sequence goes on from NC_088242.1 coordinate 98,234,327, forward strand.
ATGCAGAGTCAGTCCTAGTCCCATAAATCATGCAGAGTCAGTCCTAGTCCCATAAATCATGCAGAGTCAGGCCTAGTCCCATAAATCATGCAGAGTCAGGCCTACAATACGCTCATCCAGCTAAGACAATGGAGGACAGGGTACATCAGACGAATGTTGTGTCAAATCAAATCACAATCATCTCACAATTATATTAAAGTGCATTTATCAACGTCACAACGCACTGAACATGAATTTTATTTTTACATTTTTTTACATTTTATTTTTATCATAATGACTAAATATCCCTCCTTCATCTTACCAGAGTCGTTGCATCCGCCCACCTCCACCTGGGCATTGTCAATACGGAACACCCATCTCCCGGGGTAACCCACATTGGTGGTTCCCTCCACATCCACGACATCATCAGTACGAGACCCCGGGATGTTGAAGTAGCGTTTCCCGTCGCCAGCGTTAAAACCTGCCTAGGAGCAGACACTGAGTTACAGTTTAGAGTGATGCAGAAGAGAGACCACCCTTAAAGACATGTCCCAGGTGATGCAGAAGAGAGACCACCCTTAAAGACATGTCCCGGGTGATGCTGAAGAGAGACCACCCTTAAAGACATGCTCTGGGTGATGCTGAAGAGACCACCCTTAAAGACATGCTCTGGGTGATGCTGAAGAGACCACCCTTAAAGACATGCTCCGGGTGATGCAGAAGAGAGACCACCCTTAAAGACATGCTCCTGGTGATGCAGAAGAGGGACCACCCTTAAAGACATGCTCCGGGTGATGCTGAAGAGGGACCACCCTTAAAGACATGTCCCAGGTGATGCAGAAGAGAGACCACCCTTAAAGACATGCTCCTGGTGATGCTGAAGAGGGACCACCCTTAAAGACATGCTCCGGGTGATGCAGAAGAGGGACCACCCTTAAAGACATGCTCCTGGTGATGCTGAAGAGGGACCACCCTTAAAGACATGCTCTGGGTGATGCTGAAGAGAGACCACCCTTAAAGACATGCTCCGGGTGATGCTGAAGAGGGACCACCCTTAAAGACATGCTCTGGGTGATGCTGAAGAGAGACCACCCTTAAAGACATGTCCCGGGTGATGCTGAAGAGGGACCATCCTTAAAGACATGCTCCGGGTGATGCTGAAGAGGGACCACCCTTAAAGACATGCTCCTGGTGATGCAGAAGAGGGACCACCCTTAAAGACATGCTCCGGGTGATGCTGAAGAGACCATCCTTAAAGACATGCTCCTGGTGATGCAGAAGAGGGACCACCCTTAAAGTCATGCTCTGGGTGATGCTGAAGAGAGACCACCCTTAAAGACATGCTCCTGGTGATGCAGAAGAGGGACCATCCTTAAAGACATGCTCTGGGTGATGCTGAAGAGGGACCATCCTTAAAGACATGCTCTGGGTGATGCTGAAGAGGGACCACCCTTAAAGACATGCTCTGGGTGATGCTGAAGAGGGACCATCCTTAAAGTCATGCTCCGGACGGAACTTTGGCGACTCCTAAGTATTTCTTAACCTCCCGCCTTGGGCTGGATATGTCCATGTGTAGTTTATATACAGTATGCATAATCTACAAGCAGAATTACCTCAATTAGCCATGAAATCCCTAGTTTGAAAGCAATTGTTTTTCTGTGCGATTCTCCCTACACCCCCCCCCCCCTAGCAACTCCAGGTCAGCCCCCTGATAGAGAGAGAGAGAGAGAGAGAGAGAGAGAGAGAGAGAGAGAGAGAGAGAGAGAGGGAGAGAGAGAGAGAGAGAGAGAGAGAGAGAGAGAGATGGGAGAGAGAGATGGGAGAGAGAGAGATGGGAGAGAGAGAGCGCAACGATGTGGTGCACATATCTGCAGGTATGTTAGCTAGTAGGCAATTTTCGGGGACCGCTTTTTGCTTCTGAGCGCTACTTTCAGAACTGCGGGCTAAAAAATATATATGAAAGTACTGGAGAATCTCTTTAATCTAGGGCCCGTATGACTCTGTTCAAATGTAGTGCACTTTCTAGGGAATATAGGGCGCCATTAGGGTCACGACCTTAGAACAAGTGGGACACTTAATCTAAATCGCCTTATAGGTCTATGAGCTGTCTGAAAACACTTCTAATTACACACTACTAAACACGCCTCACTGAAAACTCCCACCGGAGAGCAAAAGGAAAGCCTGTATGAGGATTCCAAAGGACGCTCACAGTAAGATCTCAATGACCAGCCATGTTGTCGGAGAATTTTAATTCAACCTGAAATCGCAATCTCGAATTTCCAAGTCCCCTAACCCTAAGAGGCTCAAATCCGGGTGAAGCATTCTATTGTTTCCTCATGAGACTGCTATACACTGAGTAAACTAAACAGTAGGAACACCTCTCTGTGATCCTACCTAGAAATGGTTTGTGAGGACCTCTCTGTGATCCTACCTATAAACGGTTTGTGAGGACCTCTCTGTGATCCTACCTAGAAACGGTTTGTGAGGACCTCTCTGTGATCTTACCTAGAAACACAGTTTGTGAGGACCTCTCTGTGATCCTACCTAGAAACGGTTTGTGATCCTACCTATAAAAACGGTTTGTGAGGACCTCTCTGTGATCCTACCTAGAAACATGGTTTGTGAGGACATCTCCGTGATCCTACCTATAAAAACGGTTTGTGAGGACCTCTCTGTGATCCTACCTAGAAACACGGTTTGTGAGGACATCTCCGTGATCCTACCTAGAAACACGGTTTGTGAGGGACCTCTCTGTGATCCTACCTAGAAACATGGTTTGTGAGGACATCTCCGTGATCCTACCTATAAAAACGGTTTGTGAGGGACCTCTCTGTGATCCTACCTAGAAACACGGTTTGTGAGGGACATCTCCGTGATCCTACCTAGAAACACGGTTTGTGAGAGGGACCTCTCTGTGATCCTACCTACAAACATGGTTTGTGAGGACATCTCCGTGATCCTACCTATAAAAACGGTTTGTGAGGGACCTCTCCGTGATCCTACCTAGAAACACGGTTTGTGAGGACCTCTCCGTGATCCTACCTAGAAACACGGTTTGTGAGGGACCTCTCTGTGATCCTACCTAGAAACATGGTTTGTGAGGACATCTCCGTGATCCTACCTAGAAACACGGTTTGTGAGGACATCTCCGTGATCCTACCTATAAACACGGTTTGTGAGGGACCTCTCCGTGATCCTACCTATAAAAACGGTTTGTGAGGGACATCTCCGTGATCCTACCTAGAAACACGGTTTGTGAGGGGGACCTCTCCGTGATCTTACCTAGAAACACGGTTTGTGAGGGGGACCTCTCTGTGACCCTACCTGTGCAGCGATGCCTCCTAGCCCTGCCAGGTCTCCTCCACTGCTGGCGTGCATGCCTGTGGTCCAGGTGACGTCGTGATACTGGAAGATGGTGAAGGATACGTCTCCGTTGGTGATCAGTATGACTTGGAAGGTATTCACCTGCACAGAACAGTAACACCGCATAGAACACATTTTCATCGATCGATTGATTGATATATTTATTTTAATTGGTTGAGAATCCTAACCGGTGTGATGTCACTTCCTCCAAAGAAGGTGACTTTGTGCCACGTTGAGATGAGGATCCACGTCGCACTGAACTCTGGGAACTCAGAGAAGTGTCGTCTGACGTCAGCAGTGGCCCTCAGGAGGATAGTCGGGTCTTTACTCTCCCGGTAGAAGACCTGCCCCGCCCGCCTGTTGTCCACGTCAGCCCAGAACGGCGCCACAACCCTCCGGTCTCCGGCGATGGGAAAGGCCACTGGTGTGAACTGAGACACCTCTCTGAGGAACGAGACCAGGCCGTTGTTGTTCACCTGTTGGGGAGGAGAGGAAGAGAGAAGAAGGTAAGGTTAGCATTGTTTCAAAATGGGTAAACATGGCCATACACAGGGAGTACCAGGTAATAACATGGCTATATACAGGGAGTACCAGGTAATAACATGGTTATATACAGGGAGTACCAGGTAATACCATGTCTATATACACAGAGTACTAGGTAATAACATGGCTATGTACAGGGAGTACCAGGTAATAACATGTCTATATACACAGAGTACTAGGTAATAACATGGCTATACACAGAGTACTAGGTAATAACATGGCTATATACAGGGAGTACCAGGTAATAACATGGCTATGTACAGGAAGTACCAGGTAATAACATGGCTATATACAGGGAGTACCAGGTAATAACATGGCTATATACAGGGAGTACCAGGTAATAACATGGCTATATACAGGAAGAAACCAGGTAATAACATGGTTATATACAGGGAGTACCAGGTAATAACATGGCTATATACAGGGAGTACTAGGTAATAGCATGGCTATATACACAGAGTACTAGGTAATAACATGGCTATACACAGAGTACTAGGTAATAACATGGCTATATACACAGAGTACCAGGTAATAACATGGCTATATACAGGAAGTACCAGGTAATAACATGGCTATATACGGGGAGTACCAGGTAATAACATGGTTATATACAGGGAGTACCAGGTAATAACATGGCTATATACAGGGAGTACTAGGTAATAGCATGGCTATATACACAGAGTACTAGGTAATAACATGGCTATACACAGAGTACTAGGTAATAACATGGCTATATACACAGAGTACCAGGTAATAACATGGCTATATACAGGAAGTACCAGGTAATAACATGGCTATATACACAGAGTACCAGGTAATAACATGGCTATATACAGGGAGTCCCAGGTAATAACATGGCTATATACACAGAGTAGCAGGTAATAACATGGCTATACAGGGAGTACCAGGTAATAACATGGCTCTATACAGGAAGTACCAGGTAATAACATGGCTATATACAGGAAGTACCAGGTAATAACATGGCTATATACACAGAGTACTAGGTAATAACATGGCTATACACAGGGAGTACCAGGTAATAACATGGTTATATACAGGAAGTACCAGGTAATAACATGGTTATATACAGGAGGTAATAACATGGTTATATACAGGGAGTACCAGGTAATAACATGGCTATATACAGGGAGTACCAGGTAATAACATGGCTATATACAGGAGGTAATAACATGGCTATATACAGGGAGTACCAGGTAATAACATGGCTATATACAGGGAGTACCAGCTAATAACATGGTTATATACAGGAAGTACCAGGTAATAACATGGTTATATACAGGAGGTAATAACATGGTTATATACAGGAAGTACCAGGTAATAACATGGTTATATACAGGGAGTACCAGGTAATAACATGGCTATATACAGGGAGTACCAGGTAATAACATGGCTATATACAGGAAGTACAAGGTAATAACATGGCTATATACAGTAAGTTTAAAGGCCTGGCACCCCACCATCAGAATGCTATATATATGGGGTAACAATTTATTCTGGTATTGACCCTATGTAGCTTGTTTCTCGTCACTGTTTCAGGAATGGTTAAAAAAATCACAACATGCACTTAAAATGAACCTTACAAATAGCGGTGTTGGGCGATCTGGAAAACCAGTCAGTCAATATATAATATAATAACACTCAGAGGGAAGGTTTTCATCTTTAGCTCACAATCTGTGGATTGGAAAGATTCAAACATTTTGTAAAACATCACAGGGTAGTCTGTGGTGATAGGTGGGATGGGCTGAGGGTGTGGTCTATGGTGATAGGTGGGATGGGCTGAGAGGGTGGTCTATGGTGATAGGTGGGATGGGCTGAGAGGGTGGTCTATGGTGATAGGTGGGATGGGCTGAGAGGGTGATCTATGGTGATAGGTGGGATGGGCTGAGAGGGTGATATATGGTGATAGATGGGATGGGCTGAGAGGGTGGTCTATGGTGATAGGTGGGATGGGCTGAGAGGGTGGTCTATGGTGATAGGTGGGATGGGCTGAGAGGGTGGTCTATGGTGATAGGTGGGATGGGCTGAGAGGGTGGTCTATGGTGATAGGTGGGATGGGCTGAGGGGGTGGTCTATGGTGATAGGTGGGATGGGCTGAGAGGGTGGTCTATGGTGATAGGTGGGATGGGCTGAGAGGGTGGTCTATGGTGATAGGTGGGATGGGCTGAGGGGGTGGTCTATGGTGATAGGTGGGATGGGCTGAGGGGGTGGTCTATGGTGATAGGTGGGATGGGCTGAGGGGGTGGTCTATGGTGATAGGTGGGATGGGCTGAGGGGGTGGTCTATGGTGATAGGTGGGATGGGCTGAGGGGGTGATAGGTGGGATGGGCTGAGAGGGTGGTCTATGGTGATAGGTGGGATGGGCTGAGGGGTTGGTCTATGGTGATAGGTGGGATGGGCTGAGGGGGTGGTCTATGGTGATAGGTGGGATGGGCTGAGGGGGTGGTCTATGGTGATAGGTGGGATGGGCTGAGGGGGTGATAGGTGGGATGGGCTGAGAGGGTGGTCTATGGTGATAGGTGGGATGGGCTGAGGGGTTGGTCTATGGTGATAGGTGGGATGGGCTGAGAGGGTGGTCTATGGTGATAGGTGGGATGGGCTGAGGGGGTGGTCTATGGTGATAGATGGGATGGGCTGAGAGGGTGGTCTATGGTGATAGGTGGGATGGGCTGAGAGGGTGGTCTATGGTGATAGGTGGGATGGGCTGAGGGGGTGGTCTATGGTGATAGGTGGGATGGGCTGAGAGGGTGATCTATGGTGATAGGTGGGATGGGCTGAGAGGGTGGTCTATGGTGATAGGTGGGATGGGCTGAGAGGGTGGTCTATGGTGATAGGTGGGATGGGCTGAGAGGGTGGTCTATGGTGATAGGTGGGATGGGCTGAGAGGGTGGTCTATGGTGATAGGTGGGATGGGCTGAGAGGGTGGTCTATGGTGATAGATGGGATGGGCTGAGAGGGTGGTCTATGGTGATAGGTGGGATGGGCTGAGAGGGTGGTCTATGGTGATAGATGGGATGGGCTGAGAGGGTGGTCTATGGTGATAGATGGGATGGGCTGAGAGGGTGGTCTATGGTGATAGGTGGGATGGGCTGAGGGGGTGATCTATGGTGATAGGTGGGATGGGCTGAGGGGGTGGGATTAAAGAGTTTATGTTTGTTAATGTATTACTGTCATGTATAAAAGTAAAATGTATGTACATGTATATGTAGCAAAAAAATGATAAAAAACAAACAAAAATATTTGTCCTCCGAAGAGAGGAGGTTAAAAAAACATAAATGGAAAAATAAAATGAAATATATAAAAAAAAAGCTCTTTACCTGACTCGCTTTTCAAAGACATGCACACATTTTGTGCTCTTGTCGGAAACAATCACTCTCACATCACTGTCTAGAAATGAGCTAGAACTGGGCTAATAACTCACTAATTAGCAAAGAATAAAAGTGAACACTTTGATCTCAAAACAAGCACATCCACTGAGGACCGCTCATGCTGTAAACACAGTCCAGTTCATCTACTCACGACCGCTCATGCTGTAAACACAGTCCAGTTAATCTACTCAGGACCGCTCATGCTGTAAACACAGTCCAGTTAATCTACTCAGGACCGCTCATGCTGTAAACACAGTCCAGTTCATCTACTCACGACCGCTCATGCTGTAAACACAGTCCAGTTAATCTACTCAGGACCGCTCATGCTGTAAACACAGTCCAGTTCAAAGTGAATGGCACAGATCCATATATGGCAATGATCTATTTGCATATAGGCCTACTGCAGCTGTGATGGGTTATTGTGCAGCGGTCTGCGTAGAGAGTGGGTTGTGCCTGTCAATGCAATAGAATCCTACTCTGAGGCACTCTGCCTACAACAAAATCTGTTGCATAGTTAGTTACGAAGTCTAGTTTTTGTTGCAATGAAAGTGGCTAATATTGCGTTGAGTCAATCACGAGTCCCCGTGATAAAGGGAAACGTCGATAGTGTTAACTAACGGGGGAAACTCTCGAGTGAAGTTGAGTGAACTTCAATCTTGTGCTTCTCTGCACAGGCTGATATTTCTTCTACTCAGACCGGCCATAACGAGCTTAGAGGGAACATTGGTCGACTCTTTGAGCAGATGTACTGTATCCACTTCCTCATGTTTGGAACAGACAGTGTCTTTGTTCATTCAGATGGCATGGAGGCAGCTGAGAAAACCAGGTTATGAACCCCCCCCCCCCCCCCGCACACACACACACCTGCCCGAATTCATGACGCACACACACACAGAGGTCTGGGTCTGGTCTTACAGTGACCTGCCAAGGATTTGATACAATGTTGTGTTCGAGACCACCTAAAGTTCAAGACCAAGACCGGGGGGGGGGGGGGGCCTAGTCAACACCCAAGGGGTGAAATGTATCGTGAATTATCCCCCCCCTCCTATATATATATCTCAGGACTTGCTGTACCCAGTTCACCTGGCCATGCTGCTGCTCCAGTTTCAACTGTTCTGCCTGCGGCCATGGAATCCTGACCTGTTCACCTGGCCGTGCTGCTGCTCCAGTTTCAACTGTTCTGCCTGCGGCTATGGAATCCTGACCTGTTCACCTGGCCGTGCTGCTGCTCCAGTTTCAACTGTTCTGCCTGCGGCTATGGAATCCTGACCTGTTCACCTGGCCGTGCTGCTGCTCCAGTTTCAACTGTTCTGCCTGCGGCTATGGAACCCTGACCTGTTCACCGGACGTGCTACCTGTCCCAGACCTGCTATTTTCAACTATCTAGAGACAACAGGAGTGGTAGAGATACTCTGAATGATCGGCTATGACAAGCCAACTGACATTTACTCCTGAGGTGCTGACCTGTTGCACCCTCTACAACCACTGTGATTATTATTATTTGACCCTGCTGGCCATCTATGAACATTTGAACATCTTGGCCATGTTCTGTTATAATATCCACCTGGCACAGCCAGAAGAGGACTGGCCACCCCACATAGTCTGGTTCCTCTCTAGGTTTCTTCCTAGGTTCCTGCCTTTCTAGGGAGTTTTTCCTAGACACCATGCTTCTACACCTGCATTGCTTGCTGTTTGGGGGTTTTAGGCTGGGTTTCTGTACAGCACTTTGTGACATCAGCTGATGTAAGAATGGCTTTATGAAAACATTTGATTGAACTATATTAATCATGTATTGAACTGCACTCATCTGTTCTGCCAACAATACCTTACTGTACATTTACTGGTCTCTGTAATAGTTGTTAGAATAGTTGTACATTTAGTTTGGTAAATGCTTAATAGTTGTGTGTTTTTGTATTCTTCTGACTGGGACCTACTGGCTTATTAGGTCTGAGTTTATGGACGGTGTCACGGTCGTCGCTGGAAGAAGGTGAGGGCCAAAGCGCAGCGTGGTGCGTTACTTGTTCATGTTATTTATTTAAAACTGAACACTATCAAACAGAGAAACAAAAAGCACAACGGAAACAGCTCCGTCAGGTGCAAAACACACTAAACAGAAATTATAATCACCCACAACTCAAGAGTGAAAACAGGCTGCCTAAGTATGGTTCTCAATCAGGGAAGACGATTGACAGCTGCCTCTGATTGAGAACCATACCAGGCCAAACATTGAAATAGCAAATCATAGAAAAAGAACATAGACAACCCACCCAACTCACGCCCTGACCAACTAAAACAAAGACATCACAAAGGAACATAGACAACCCACCCAACTCACGCCCTGACCAACTAAAACAAAGACATCACAAAGGAACATAGACAACCCACCCAACTCATGCCCTGACCAACTAAAACAAAGACATAACAAAAGAACATAGACAACCCACCCAACTCACGCCCTGACCAACTAAAACAAAGACATCACAAAGGAACATAGACAACCCACCCAACTCACGCCCTGACCAACTAAAACAAAGACATCACAAAGGAACATAGACAACCCACCCAACTCACGCCCTGACCAACTAAAACAAAGACATAACAAAAGAACATAGACAACCCACCCAACTCATGCCCTGACCAACTAAAACAAAGACATCACAAAGGAACATAGACAACCCACCCAACTCACACCCTGACCAACTAAAACAAAGACATCACAAAGGAACATAGACAACCCACCCAACTCACGCCCTGACCAACTAAAACAAAGACATCACAAAGGAACATAGACAACCCACCCAACTCACGCCCTGACCAACTAAAACAAAGACATCACAAAGGAACATAGACAACCCACCCAACTCACGCCCTGACCAACTAAAACAAAGACATCACAAAGGAACATAGACAACCCACCCAACTCACGCCCTGACCAACTAAAACAAAGACATAACAACGGAACATAGACAACCCACCCAACTCACGCCCTGACCACACTAAAACAAAGACATAACAACGGAACATAGACAACCCACCCAACTCACTCCCTGACCACACTAAAACAAAGACATAACAACGGAACATAGACAACCCACCCAACTCACTCCCTGACCAACTAAAACAAAGACATCACAAAGGAACATAGACAACCCACCCAACTCACGCCCTGACCAACTAAAACAAAGACATCACAAAGGAACTCCAGACGGCTTATCCTGTAACATCATGCTGTGTGTGTCTGCTGTCTCTCCATCGGCCCTATGTAGTGCTGCAGCGGTGTAGTGTGGCCTGGAGAAGTGGGTATAATCTAATGTTGACAAAAAGATCCCAAATGGCCCGCCCAGAGAAGAAAAGACACCCTGTGTGAAATGTTTTCCAGTGTTTTCCTATGTTTTTTGTAATTTTTCCTGTAGATTTTTCAGATTATCACTCTTAAAATTACACTTTTTTTTCATAAATTTTTGTTGTTGTTGATGGTATCAACGATGCTTCCAGGTGGTGGGCCTCTGTCCACCCAGGCCCATCCATGTCAATGCCCCTGTCTCCTCAGTGAGTGGGCCTCTGTCCACCCAGGCCCATCTATGTCAACGCCCCTGTCTCCTCAGTGAGTGGGCCTCTGTCCACCCAGGCCCATCCATGTCAATGCCCCTGTCTCCTCAGTGGGTGGGCCTCTGTCCAACCAGGCCCATCTATGTCTACGCCCCTGTCTCCTCAGTGGGTGGGCCTCTGTCCACCCAGGCCCATCCATGTCAATGCCCGTCTCCCCAGTGGGTGGGCCTCTGTCCACCCTGGCCCATACATGTCTACGCCCCTGTCTCCTCAGTGGGTGGGCTTCTGTCCAACCAGGCCCATACATGTCTACGCCCCTGTCTCCCCAGTGGGTGGGCCTCTGTCCACCCTGGCCCATCCATGTCAATGCCCCTGTCTCCTCAGTGGGTGGGCCTCTGTCCAACCATGTCTCTGCCCCTGTCTCCCCAGTGGGTGGTCTTCTGTCCACCCAGGCCCATACATGTCTACGCCCCTGTCTCCTCAGTGGGTGGGCCTCTGTCCACCCAGGCCCATCCATGTCTACGCCCCTGTCTCCTCAGTGGGTGGGCCTCTGTCCACCTAGGTCCATCCATGTCTCCCCAGTGGGTGGGCCTCTGTCCACCCAGGTCCATCCATGTCTCCCCAGTGGGTGGGCCTCCGTACACCCAGGCCCATCCATGTCTCCTCAGTGGATGGGCCTCTATCCACCCAGGTCCATCCATGTCTACGCCCCTGTCTCCCCAGTGGGTGGGCCTCTGTCCACCCAGGTCCATCTATGTCTCCCCAGTGGGTGGGCCTCTGTCCACCCAGGTCCAACCATGTCTCCTCAGTGGGTGGGCCTCTGTCCACCCAGGTCCATCCATGTCTCCCCAGTGGGTGGGCCTCTGTACACCCAGGCCCATCCATGTCTCCCCAGTGGGTGGGCCTCCGTACACCCAGGCCCATCCATGTCTCCTCAGCGGATGGGCCTCTATCCACCCAGGTCCATCCATGTCTCCCCAGGTGGTGGGCCTCTGTCCACCCAGGCCCATCCATGTCAATGCCCCTGTCTCCTCAGTGAGTGGGCCTCTGTCCACCCAGGCCCATCTATGTCAACGCCCCTGTCTCCTCAGTGAGTGGGCCTCTGTCCACCCAGGCCCATCCATGTCAATGCCCCTGTCTCCTCAGTGAGTTGGCCTCTGTCCACCCAGGCCCATCCTTGTCAATGCCCCTGTCTCCTCAGTGAGTTGGCCTCTGTCCACCCAGGCCCATCCTTGTCTACGCCCCTGTCTCCTCAGTGGGTGGGCCTCTGTCCAACCAGGCCCATCTATGTCTACGCCCCTGTCTCCTCAGTGGGTGGGCCTCTGTCCACCCAGGCCCATCCATGTCAATGCCCGTCTCCCCAGTGGGTGGGCCTCTGTCCACCCTGGCCCATACATGTCTACGCCCCTGTCTCCTCAGTGGGTGGGCTTCTGTCCAACCAGGCCCATACATGTCTACGCCCCTGTCTCCCCAGTGGGTGGGCCTCTGTCCACCCTGGCCCATCCATGTCAATGCCCCTGTCTCCTCAGTGGGTGGGCCTCTGTCCAACCATGTCTCTGCCCCTGTCTCCCCAGTGGGTGGTCTTCTGTCCACCCAGGCCCATACATGTCTACGCCCCTGTCTCCTCAGTGGGTGGGCCTCTGTCCACCCAGGCCCATCCATGTCTACGCCCCTGTCTCCTCAGTGGGTGGGCCTCTGTCCACCTAGGTCCATCCATGTCTCCCCAGTGGGTGGGCCTCTGTCCACCCAGGTCCATCCATGTCTCCCCAGTGGGTGGGCCTCCGTACACCCAGGCCCATCCATGTCTCCTCAGTGGATGGGCCTCTATCCACCCAGGTCCATCCATGTCTACGCCCCTGTCTCCCCAGTGGGTGGGCCTCTGTCCACCCAGGTCCATCTATGTCTCCCCAGTGGGTGGGCCTCTGTCCACCCAGGTCCAAACATGTCTCCTCAGTGGGTGGGCCTCTGTCCACCCAGGTCCATCCATGTCTCCCCAGTGGGTGGGCCTCTGTACACCCAGGCCCATCCATGTCTCCCCAGTGGGTGGGCCTCCGTACACCCAGGCCCATCCATGTCTCCTCAGCGGATGGGCCTCTATCCACCCAGGTCCATCCATGTCTCCCCAGTGGGTGGGCCTCTGTCCACCCAGGTCCATCCATGTCTCCCCAGTGGGTGGGCCTCCGTACACCCAGGCCCATCCATGTCTCCTCAGTGGATGGGCCTCTATCCACCCAGGTCCATCCATGTCTACGCCCCTGTCTCCCCAGTGGGTGGGCCTCTGTCCACCCAGGTCCAACCATGTCTCCCCAGTGGGTGGGCCTCTGTACACCCAGGCCCATCCATGCCAACGCCCCCGTCTCCCCAGTGGGTGGGCCTCTGTCCACCCAGGTCCATCCATGTCTCCCCAGTGGGTGGGCCTCTGTCCACCCAGGTCCATCTATGTCTCCCCAGTGGGTGGGCCTCTGTCCACCCAGGTCCATCCATGTCTCCCCAGTGGGTGGGCCTCTGTACACCCAGGTCCATCCATGTCTCCCCAGTGGGTGGGCCTCTGTACACCCAGGTCCATCCATGTCTCCCCAGTGGGTGGGCCTCTGTACACCCAGGTCCAACCATGCCAACGGCCCTGACGTAAACAGCTCATGATGACCATTGCAACATCACAAATAGCCTAATAACACCAACAATTTGAACAAAACTGGTTCAATAGCTGGTTTGCATGCCTATTGTTGCCTTAGTTAGCATTTACTGGTAGATATCATGCATTTTAAATGCCTTTACTATCCTACTGGCTACTGATGTCATTCTTCTGTGAGCTGCTCCATACCAGAACCAGTTGTGAGCTGCTCCATGCCAGAACCAGTTGAGAGCTGCTCCATGCCAGAACCAGTTGAGAGCTGCTCCATGCCAGAACCAGTTGAGAGCTGCTCCATACCAGAACCAGTTGAGAGCTGCTCCATGCCAGAACCAGTTGAGAGCTGCTCCATACCAGAACCAGTTGAGTTGCTCCATGCCAGAACCAGTTGAGTTGCTGCATACCAGAACCAGTTGAGTTGCTCCATACCAGAACCAGTTGAGTTGCTCCATGCCAGAACCAGTTGAGTTGCTGCATACCAGAACCAGTTGAGTTGCTCCATACCAGAACCAGTTGAGTTGCTCCGTGCCAGAACCAGTTGAGTTGCTCCATACCAGAACCAGTTGAGTTGCTCCATACCAGAACCAGTTGAGTTGCTCCATGCCAGAACCAGTTGAGCTGCTCCATACCAGAACCAGTTGAGCTGCTCCATACCAGAACCAGTTGTGAGCTGCTCCATACCAGAACCAGTTGAGTTGATCCATGTCAGAACCAGTTGAGAGCTGCTCCATACCAGAACCAGTTGTGAGCTGCTCCATACCAGAACCAGTTGAGAGCTGCTCCATGCCAGAACCAGTTGAGAGCTGCTCCATACCAAAACCAGTTGAGAGCTGCTCCATGCCAGAACCAGTTGAGAGCTGCTCCATACCAAAACCAGTTGAGAGCTGCTCCATGCCAGAACCAGAAGAGAGCTGCTCCATACCAGAACCAGTTGAGCTGCTCCATACCAGAACCAGTTGAGCTAATCCATACCATAACCAATGTAGAGCTGCTCATTGCCAGAACCAGTTGAGCTGCTCCATACCAGAACCAGTTGAGCTAATCCATACCATAACCAATGTAGAGCTGCTCATTGCCAGAACCAGTTGAGCTGCTCCATACCAGAACCAGTTGAGCTGCTCCATGCCAGAACCAATTGTGAGCTGCTCCATGCCAAAACCAGTTGAGCTGCTCCATACCAGAACCAGTTGAGCTGCTCCATGCCAGAACCAATTGTGAGCTGCTCCATGCCAAAACCAGTTGAGTTGCTCCATGCCAAAACCAGTTGAGCTGCTCCATACCAGAACCAGTTGAGAGCTGCTCCATACCAGAACCAGTTGAGAGCTGCTCCATACTAGAACCAGTTGAGAGCTGAACACTCTGGCTGCCTGCAGATGATATTCCACTGAATCTAGACTGTGTGCGGCGCGCATGTAAATATAAACTCAGCAAAAAAAGAAACGTCCCTTTTTCAGGACCCTGTCTTTCAAAGATAATTCGTAAAAATCCAAATAACTTCACAGATCTTCATCGTGAAGGGTTTAAACACCGTTTCCCATGCTTGTTCAATGAACCATAAACAATTAATGAACATGCACCTGTGGAACGGTCGTTAAGACACTAACAGCTTACAGACGGTAGGCAATTAAGGTCACAGTTATGAAAACTTAGGACACTAAAGAGGCCTTTCTACCGACTCTGAAAAACACCAAAAGAAAGATGTCCGGGATCCCTGCTCATCTGCATGAATGTGCCTTAGGCATGCTTCAAGGAAGCATAAGGACTGCAGATGTGACCAGGGCAATAAATTGCAATGTCCGTACTATGAGTAAACAGAGTAAACAGTCTACCAGGACCACGAGTAAACAGTCTACCAGGACCACGAGTAAACAGTCTACCTGGACCATGAGGAAACAGTCTACCAGGACCACGAGTAAACAGTCTACCAGGACCATGAGTAAACAGTCTACCAGGACCATGAGGAAACAGTCTACCTGGACCATGAGGAAACAGTCTACCAGGACCACGAGTAAACAGCCTACCAGGACCATGAGGAAACAGTCTACCAGGACCACGAGTAAACAGTCTACCAGGACCATGAGTAAACAGCCTGCCAGGACCACGAGTAAACAGTCTACCAGGACCACGAGTAAACAGTCTACCAGGACCACGAGTAAACAGTCTACCAGGACCATGAGGAAACAGTCTACCAGGACCACGAGGAAACAGTCTACCAGGACCACGAGTAAACAGCCTGCCAGGACCACGAGTAAACAGTCTACCAGGACCATGAGGAAACAGTCTACCAGGACCATGAGGAAACAGTCTACCAGGACCATGAGTAAACAGTCTACCAGGACCATGAGTAAACAGCCTACCAGGACCACGAGTAAACAGTCTACCAGGACCATGAGTAAACAGTCTACCAGGACCACGAGTAAACAGTCTACCAGGACCATGAGTAAACAGTCTACCAGGACCACGAGTAAACAGTCTACCAGGACCATGAGTAAACAGTCTACCAGGACCATGAGTAAACAGTCTACCAGGACCACGAGTAAACAGCCTACCAGGACCATGAGTAAACAGTCTACCAGGACCATGAGTAAACAGTCTACCAGGACCATGAGTAAACAGTCTACCAGGACCATGAGTAAACAGTCTACCAGGACCATGAGTAAACAGTCTACCAGGACCATGAGTAAACAGTCTACCAGGACCATGAGTAAACAGTCTACCAGGACCATGAGTAAACAGTCTACCAGGACCATGAGTAAACAGTCTACCAGGACCACGAGTAAACAGTCTACCAGGACCATGAGTAAACAGTCTACCAGGACCACGAGTAAACAGCCTACCAGGACCACGAGGAAACAGTCTACCAGGACCACGAGTAAACAGTCTACCAGGACCACGAGTAAACAGTCTACCAGGACCATGAGTAAACAGTCTACCAGGACCATGAGTAAACAGCCTACCAGGACCACGAGTAAACAGTCTACCAGGACCACGAGTAAACAGTCTACCAGGACCATGAGTAAACAGTCTACCAGGACCACGAGTAAACAGTCTACCAGGACCACGAGTAAACAGTCTACCAGGACCACGAGTAAACAGTCTACCAGGACCACGAGGAAACAGCCTACCAGGACCATGAGTAAACAGCCTGCCAGGACCACGAGTAAACAGTCTACCAGGACCATGAGTAAACAGTCTACCAGGACCATGAGTAAACAGTCTACCAGGACCATGAGCAAACAGTCTACCAGGACCACGAGTAAACAGTCTACCAGGACCACGAGTAAACAGTCTACCAGGACCACGAGGAAACAGTCTACCAGGACCACGAGTAAACAGTCTACCAGGACCACGAGTAAACAGTCTACCAGGACCACGAGGAAACAGTCTACCAGGACCACGAGTAAACAGCCTACCAGGACCACGAGTAAACAGTCTACCAGGACCACGAGTAAACAGTCTACCAGGACCATGAGCAAACAGTCTACCAGGACCATGAGTAAACAGTCTACCAGGACCATGAGTAAACAGTCTACCAGGACCACGAGTAAACAGTCTACCAGGACCATGAGGAAACAGTCTACCAGGACCATGAGTAAACAGTCTACCAGGACCATGAGTAAACAGTCCACCAGGACCATGAGTAAACAGTCTACCAGGACCACGAGTAAACAGTCTACCAGGACCACGAGTAAACAGTCTACCAGGACCATGAGTAAACAGTCTACCAGGACCATGAGTAAACAGTCTACCAGGACCACGAGTAAACCACCAGTTGTGTTTTTAGACTGCAGAGAGCGAGTGTTGAAAGGCTTTCTGGCCTGCAGGACCAAGCCAGCATGCTGTACCCTATTCCCTATATAAGTGCATTACTTTTGGCATGAGCCTATCGGGATGCAGATTCAAAAGGGAAAAAAGGATTCAATCTGAAAGAGCTTCATTCATAACCCAGACCCCGGTTCTACTTATCGTACGCAGGTGCAGAGTGGGCTGAGCGAACACAGCTTCACACTCTCTCTCTCTCCCCTCCATATCAGCTATCCTGTTTTTTGGGGCTAATAGCCTGAGATCCGTGTAACAAATGGCACCCTGTTGCCTTTTTTACAGTGTACGACTTTTAACCAGGGTCCCTCAAGGGTCAGTCAGAGAGTGAAGGAGCATCACAGCGCTCCAAAAGATGTAGAGCAGTGTGGAGCCATAGGGCCCCACTGGTCAACAGTAGAGCACTATAAAAGGAATAGGGTGCCGATTGGTTCTCAGTCGTGTGTGATCTCTGCCATTCCCCCAAGCAGGGCCGGCTGGCAGCATGAGCTAGTCCCCCACCTAGTAGTGCTCTGGTTGCCTCTGATACCCCCCCCCCACCTAGTAGTGCTCTGGTTGCCTCTGATCCCCCCTACCTAGCAGTGCTCTAGTTGCCTCTGATCCCCCCCCCCCCCACCTAGCAGAGCTCTGGTTGCCTCTGATCCCTCCCCCCCCCACCTAGCAGAGCTCTGGTTGCCTCTGATCCCCCCCCACCTAGCAGAGCTCTGGTTGCCTCTGATCCCCCCCCCCCCACCTAGCAGAGCTCTGGTTGCCTCTGATCCCCCCCACCTAGCAGAGCTCTGGTTGCCTCTGATCCCCCCCCCGTCCCACCTAGCAGAGCTCTGGTTGCCTCTGATCCCCCCACCCCACCTAGCAGAGCTCTGGTTGCCTCTGACCCCCCCCACCTAGCAGAGCTCTGGTTGCCTCTGATCCCTCCCCCCACCTAGCAGAGCTCTGGTTGCCTCTGATCCCCCCCCCACCTAGCAGAGCTCTGGTTGCCTCTGATCCCCCCCCACCTAGCAGAGCTCTGGTTGCCTCTGATCCCCCCCCCTAGCAGAGCTCTGGTTGCCTCTGATCCCCCCACACCTAGCAGTGCTCTGGTTGCCTCTGATCCCTCCCCTCCCCCACCTAGCAGAGCTCTGGTTGCCTCTGATCCCCCACCCACCTAGCAGAGCTCTGGTTGCCTCTGATCCCCCCCACCTAGCAGAGCTCTGGTTGCCCCTGATCCCCCCCCCCCCCACCTAGCAGAGCTCTGGTTGCCTCTGATCCCCCCCCCCACCTAGCAGAGCTCTGGTTGCCTCTGATCCCCCCCCCACCTAGCAGAGCTCTGGTTGCCTCTGATCCCCCCCCACCTAGCAGAGCTCTGGTTGCCTCTGATCCCCCCCCTAGCAGTGCTCTGGTTGCCTCTGATCCCCCCCCCACCTAGCAGAGCTCTGGTTGCTTCTGATCCCCCCACCTAGCAGTGCTCTGGTTGCCTCTGATCCCCCCCCCACCTAGCAGAGCTCTGGCTGCCTCTGACCCCCCCCCCCTCCTCTTCCACCTAACAGAGCTCTGGTTGCCTCTGATCTCCCCCCCCACCTGCTCAGCAGCAGTGTATGGAAACCATCATATGAAGGTCTTTGCTGTAAAAACAGCAGAGGAAGTTTTGCTTGGCCCGGCTCACTCAGCTAATTGGCCAACCGCAGCCTTTCCCTTTCTCTGCATCAGTCTTCCCCTCTCTCTGAATCAGTCTTCCCCTCTCTCTGAATCAGTCTTCCCCTCTCTCTGAATCAGTCTTCCCCTCTCTCTGAATCAGTCTTCCCCTCTCTCTGAATCAGTCTTCCCCTCTCACTGAATCAGCCTTCCCCTCTCTCTGAATCAGTCTTCCCCTCTCTCTGAATCAGTCTTCCCCTCTCTCTGAATCAGTCTTCCCCTCTCTCTGAATCAGTCTTCCCCTCTCTCTGAATCAGTCTTCCCCTCTCACTGCCATCAGTCTTCCCCTCTCTCTCTGCATCAGTCTTCCCCTCTCTCTGCATCAGTCTTCCCCTCTCTCTCTGAATCAGTCTTCCCCTCTCACTGCCATCAGTCTTCCCCTCTCTCTGCCATCAGTCTTCCCCTCTCTCTGAATCAGTCTTCCCCTCTCACTGCCATCAGTCTTCCCCTCTCTCTGAATCAGCCTTCCCCTCTCACTGCCATCAGTCTTCCCCTCTCTCTGAATCAGTCTTCCCCTCTCTCTGAATCAGTCTTCCCCTCTCTCTGAATCAGTCTTCCCCTCTCTCTGAATCAGTCTTCCCCTCTCACTGCCATCAGTCTTCCCCTCTCTCTGAATCAGCATTCCCCTCTCTCTGAATCAGTCTTCCCCCCTCACTGCCATCAGTCTTCCCCTCTCTCTGAATCAGTCTTCCCCTCTCACTGCCATCAGTCTTCCCCTCTCTCTGAATCAGTCTTCCCCTCTCTCTGAATCAGTCTTCCCCTCTCTCTGAATCAGCATTCCCCTCTCTCTGAATCAGTCTTCCCCCCTCACTGCCATCAGTCTTCCCCTCTCTCTGAATCAGTCTTCCCCTCTCACTGCCATCAGTCTTCCCCTCTCTCTGAATCAGTCTTCCCCTCTCTCTGAATCAGTCTTCCCCTCTCTCTGAATCAGTCTTCCCCTCTCTCTGAATCAGTCTTCCCCTCTCTCTGAATCAGTCTTCCCCTCTCTCTGAATCAGCCTTCCCCTCTCTCTGAATCAGCCTTCCCCTCTCTCTGAATCAGTCTTCCCCTCTCTCTCTGAATCAGTCTTCCCCTCTCTCTGAATCAGTCTTCCCCTCTCTCTGAGTCAGTCTTCCCCTCTCTCTGAATCAGTCTTCCCCTCTCTCTGAATCAGTCTTCCCCTCTCTCTGAATCAGTCTTCCCCACTCTCTGAATCAGTCTTCCCCACTCTCTGAATCAGCCTTCCCCGTCTACCATGGTACTGAGTGGTCTACCATGGTACTGGTTGGTCTACCATTGTACTGAGTGGTCTACCATGGTACTGGGTGGTCTACCATGGTACTGAGTGGTCTACCATGGTACTGAGTGGTCTACCATGGTATTCAGTGGTGTGCCATGGTACTGAGTGGTCTACCATGGTACTGAGTGGTCTACCATGGTACCGAATGGTCTACCATGGTACTGAATGGTCTACCATGGTACTGAGTGGTCTACCATGGTACTGAATAGTCTACCATGGTACTGAGTGGTCTACCATGGTACTGGGTGGTCTACCATGGTACTGGGTGGTCTAACATGGTACTGAGTGGTCTACCATGGTACTGAATGGTCTACCATGGTACTGAGTGGTCTACCATGGTACTGAGTGGTCTACCATGGTACTGGTTGGTCTACCATGGTACTGGTTGGTCTACCATGGTACTGGGTGGTCTACCATGGTACTGAGTGGTCTACCATGGTACTGAAGAGTGTACCATGGTACTGGTTGGTCTACCATGGTACTGAGTGGTCTAACATGGTACTGAGTGGTCTAACATGGTACTGAGTGGTCTACCATGGTACTGAGTGGTCTACCATGGTACTGGGTGGTCTACCATGGTACTGAGTGGTCTACCATGGTACTGAAGAGTCTACCATGGTACTGGTTGGTCTACCATGGTACTGAGTGGTCTAACATGGTACTGAGTGGTCTAAATTGGCACTGAAGAGTCTACCATGGTACTGAGTGGTCCACCATGGTACTGAGTGGTCTACCATGGTACTGAGTGGTCTACCATTGTACTGGGTGGTCTACCATGGCACTGAAGAGTCTACCATGGTACTGGGTGGTCCACCATGGCACTGAAGAGTCTACCATGGTACTGAGTGGTCTACCATGGCACTGAAGAGTCTACCATGGTACTGGGTGGTCCACCATGGTACTGAGTGGTCTACCATGGTACTGAGTGGTCTACCATTGTACTGGGTGGTCTACCATGGTACTGAGTGGTCTACCATGGTACTGAGTGGTCTGCCATGGTACTGGGTGGTCTACCATGGTACTGGGTGGTCTACCATGGTACTGAAGAGTCTACCATGAGTCTACCATGAGTCTACCATGGTGCTAGAGGAGGGTAGATGAATAGCAGAGGAAGACAGGATGTGCAGCCTGCGTTGACCGGGGCCGGGGTCAAACACAACCCGAGCGTTAGCCACAGATGGAGGGCGGATGGCAGAGGACAGTCTTCACCCAGAGAGCTGTGATGTTTAGTGGTAGCAGTGGGCTGGACGTCGCCCATATCACTGCAGAATGTGGGCATGAAACCATGGCAACACTAAATAGTGATAACATTTACATTTAAGTCATTTAGCAGACGCTCTTATCCAGAGCGACTTACAAATTGGTGAATTCACCTTCTGACATCCAGTGGAACAGCCACTTTACAATAGCACTGCAGAATGTGGGCATGAAACCATGGCAACACTAAATAGTGATGACACTGCAGTAGCCCGAACATGTTTAAGTGCCTCATCCGATCGCTGTGAGCATCTGGACCAGGTTCAGCCTTGAGAATTTCCTGTCAGTCTAAGTATCTTCTTATTTAACATAGGAAAGTGTTGTTTGATGTGGTCAGAGGTCTAAGGAGGGTTAAATGAATCCCTACCGAGACTCAACCAGATGCTCTAATGTCGTCGAACACTAATGTAATACCCTAGAAACATGTATTTAGTATTACGTTACGGGGACGGATTCCACGGAGTAGCCTAGTGGTTGGTGCGTTGGACTAGTAACCGGAAGGTTGCAAGTTCAAATCCCCGAGCTGACAAGGTACAAATCTGTCGATCTGCCCCCGAACAACGCAGTTAACCCACTGTTCCTAGGCTGTCATTTAAAATAAGAATTTGTTCTGAACTGATTTGCCTGGTAAAATAAAGTTAATATAAACATTGACAGAACGACAGATTTTTACTTTGTCAGCTCGGGGATTTGATCCAGCAACCATTCGGTTACTGGCACAACGCTCTAACAACTAGGCTACCTGCCTCCTCTACACTCTAACCACTAGGCTACCTGCCTCCTCTACGCTCTAACCACTAGGCTACCTGCCTCCTCTACGCTCTAACCACTAGGCTACCTGCCTCCTCTACGCTCTAACCACTAGGCTACCTGCCTCCTCTACGCTCTAACCACTAGGCTACCTGCCTCCTCTACGCTCTAACCACTAGGCTACCTGCCTCCTCTACGCTCTAACCACTAGGCTACCTGCCTCCTCTACGCTCTAACCACTAGGCTACCTGCCTCCTCTACGCTCTAACCACTAGGCTACCTGCCTCCTCTACGCTCTAACCACTAGGCTACCTGCCTCCTCTACGCTCTAACCACAAGGCCACCTGCTTCCTCTACGCTCTAACCACTAGGCCACCTGCCTCCCCTACGCTCTAACCACTAGGCTACCTACCACCTCTACCCTCTAACCACAAGGCTACCTGCCTCCCCTACGCTATAACCACAAGGCCACCTGCCTCCGCTACGCTCTAACCACTAGGCCACCTGCCTCCCCCTCTAACCACTAGGCCACCTGCCTCCCCCCTCTAACCACTAGGCCAACTGCCTGCCCCTCTAACCACTAGGCCAACTGCCTGCCCCTCTAACCACTAGGCCACCTGCCTCCCCCCTCTAACCACTAGGCCACCTGCCTCCCCCTCTAACCACTAGGCCACCTGCCTCCCCCTCTAACCACTAGGCCACCTGCCTCCCCCTCTAACCACTAGGCCAACTGCCTCCCCTACCCTCTAACCACTAGGCCACCTGCCTCCCCTACCCTCTAACCACTAGGCCACCTGCCTCCCCTACCCTCTAACCACTAGGCCACCTGCCTCCCCTACACTCTAACCACTAGGCCACCTGCCTCCACTACCCTCTAACCACTAGGCCACCTGCCTCCCCTACCCTCTAACCACTAGGCCACCTGCCTCCCCTACCCTCTAACCACTAGGCCACCTGCCTCCCCTACCCTCTAACCACTAGTCCACCTGCCTCCCCCTCTAACCACTAGGCCACCTGCCTCCCCTACCCTCTAACCACTAGGCCACCTGCCTCCCCCCTCTAACCACTAGGCCACCTGCCTCCCCCCTCTAACCACTAGGCCACCTGCCTCCCCCCTCTAACCACTAGGCCACCTGCCTCCCCCTCTAACCACTAGGCCACCTGCCTCCCCTACCCTCTAACCACTAGGCCACCTGCCTCCCCTACCCTCTAACCACTAGGCCACCTGCCTCCCCTACCCTCTAACCGCTAGGCCACCTGCCTCCCCCTCTAACCGCTAGGCCACCTGCCTCCCCTCTAACCACTAGGCCACCTGCCTCCCCCTCTAACCACTAGGCCACCTGCCTCTAACCACTAGGCCACCTGCCTCCCCCTCTAACCACTAGGCCACCTGCCTCCCCCTCTAACCACTAGGCCACCTGCCTCCCCTACCCTCTAACCACTAGGCCACCTGCCTCCCCTACCCTCTAACCACTAGGCCACCTGCCTCCCCCTCTAACCACTAGGCCACCTGCCTCCCCCTCTAACCACTAGGCCACCTGCCTCCCCCTCTAACCACTAGACCACCTGCCTCCCCCTCTAACCACTAGGCCACCTGCCTCCCCCTCTAACCACTAGGCCACCCCCCCCTCTAACCACTAGGCCACCTGCCTCCCCCTCTAACCACTAGGCCACCTGCCTCCCCCTCTAACCACTAGGCCACCTGCCTCCCCCCTCTAACCACTAGGCCACCTGCCTCCCCTACCCTCTAACCACTAGGCCACCTGCCTCCCCTACCCTCTAACCACTAGGCCACCTGCCTCCCCTACCCTCTAACCACTAGGCCACCTGCCTCCACTACCCTCTAACCACTAGGCCACCTGCCTCCCCCTCTAACCACTAGGCCACCTGCCTCCCCCTCTAACCACTAGGCCACCTGCCTCCCCTACCCTCTAACCACTAGGCCACCTGCCTCCCCTACCCTCTAACCACTAGGCCACCTGCCTCCCCTACCCTCTAACCACTAGTCCACCTGCCTCCCCCCTCTAACCACTAGGCCACCTGCCTCCCCTACCCTCTAACCACTAGGCCACCTGCCTCCCCCTCTAACCACTAGGCCACCTGCCTCCCCCTCTAACCACTAGGCCACCTGCCTCCCCCTCTAACCACTAGGCCACCTGCCTCCCCCTCTAACCACTAGGCCACCTGCCTCCCCTACCCTCTAACCACTAGGCCACCTGCCTCCCCTACCCTCTAACCTCTAGGCCACCTGCCTCCCCTACCCTCTAACCGCTAGGCCACCTGCCTCCCCTACCCTCTAACCGCTAGGCCACCTGCCTCCCCCTCTAACCACTAGGCCACCTGCCTCCCCCCTCTAACCACTAGGCCACCTGCCTCTAACCACTAGGCCACCTGCCTCCCCCTCTAACCACTAGGCCACCTGCCTCCCCCTCTAACCACTAGGCCACCTGCCTCCCCTACCCTCTAACCACTAGGCCACCTGCCTCCCCCTCTAACCACTAGGCCACCTGCCTCCCCCTCTAACCACTAGGCCACCTGCCTCCCCCTCTAACCACTAGGCCACCTGCCTCCCCCTCTAACCACTAGACCACCTGCCTCCCCCTCTAACCACTAGGCCACCTGCCTCCCCCTCTAACCACTAGGCCACCCCCTCTAACCACTAGGCCACCTGCCTCCCCCTCTAACCACTAGGCCACCTGCCTCCCCCTCTAACCACTAGGCCACCTGCCTCCCCCTCTAACCACTAGGCCACCTGCCTCCCCTACCCTCTAACCACTAGGCCACCTGCCTCCCCTACCCTCTAACCACTAGGCCACCTGCCTCCCCTACCCTCTAACCACTAGGCCACCTGCCTCCCCCTCTAACCACTAGGCCACCTGCCTCCCCCTCTAACCACTAGGCCACCTGCCTCCCCCTCTAACCACTAGGCCACCTGCCTCCCCCTCTAACCACTAGGCCACCTGCCTCCCCCTCTAACCACTAGGCCACCTGCCTCCCCCTCTAACCACTAGGCCACCTGCCTCCCCCTCTAACCACTAGGCCACCTGCCTCCCCCTCTAACCACTAGGCCACCTGCCTCCCCTCTCTAACCACTAGGCCACCTGCCTCCCCCTCTAACCACTAGGCCACCTGCCTCCCCCCCTCTAACCACTAGGCCACCTGCCTCCCCCTCTAACCACTAGGCCACCTGCCTCCCCCTCTAACCACTAGGCCACCTGCCTCCCCCTCTAACCACTAGGCCACCTGCCTCCCCCCCTCTAACCACTAGGCCACCTGCCTCCCCCTCTAACCACTAGGCCACCTGCCTCCCCCTCTAACCACTAGGCCACCTGCCTCCCCCCTCTAACCACTAGGCCACCTGCCTCCCCTACCCTCTAACCACTAGGCCACCTTCCTCCCCTACCCTCTAACCACTAGGCCACCTGCCTCCCCCCTCTAACCACTAGGCCACCTGCCTCCCCCTCTAACCACTAGGCCACCTGCCTCCCCCTCTAACCACTAGGCCACCTGCCTCCCCCTCTAACCACTAGGCCACCTGCCTCCCCTACCCTCTAACCACTAGGCCACCTGCCTCCCCCTCTAACCACTAGGCCACCTGCCTCCCCTACCCTCTAACCACTAGGCCACCTGCCTCCCCCTCTAACCACTAGGCCACCTGCCTCCCCCTCTAACCACTTGGCCACCTGCCTCCCCTACCCTCTAACCACTAGGCCACCTGCCTCCCCTACCCTCTAACCACTAGGCCACCTGCCTCCCCATGTGGGGTGGGGGCTCTGAAGGAACAGGATCTGATGATGATGGAGGCGCTCTGTTTTCACCTCTCCGTTTCATTGAGGATTTGCTCTAGGTGTTTAATGTGCAAGGGTAATAGTCAGTCAATCAGTCATTCAGCTAGTCAGGCAGTCAATCAGTCATTCAGTCAGTCAGTCAATCAGTCATTCAGCTAGTCAGTCAGTCAATCAGTCATTCAGTCAGGCAGTCAATCAGTCATTCAGCTAGTCAGGCAGTCAATCAGTCATTCAGCTAGTCAGGCAGTCAATCAGTCATTCAGTCAGTCAATCAGTCATTCAGTCAGTCAGTCAATCAGTCATTCAGCTAGTCAGGCAGTCAATCAGTCATTCAGTCAGTCAATCAGTCATTCAGTCAGTCAATCAGTCATTCAGTCAGTCAGTCAATCAGTCATTCAGCTAGTCAGGCAGTCAATCAGTCATTCAGCTAGTCAGGCAGTCAATCAGCTAGTCAATCAGTCATTCAGTCAGTCAATCAGTCATTCAGTCAATCAGTCATTCAGCTAGTCAGGCAGTCAATCAGTCATTCAGCTAGTCAGGCAGTCAATCAGTCATTCAGCTAGTCAATCAGTCATTCAGCTAGTCAATCAGTCATTCAGCTAGTCAGGCAGTCAATCAGTCATTCAGTCAGTAAATCAGTCATTCAGTAAGTCAGTCATTCAGCTAGTCAGGCAGTCAATCAGTCATTCAGCTAGTCAATCAGTCATTCAGCTAGTCAATCAGTCATTCAGCTAGTCAGGCAGTCAATCAGTTATTCAGTCAGTAAATCAGTCATTCAGTCAGGCAGTCAATCAGTCATTCAGTCAGGCAGTCAATCAGTCATTCAGCTAGTCAGGCAGTCAATCAGTCAGTCAGTCAGTCAGTCAGTCAGTCAGTCAACCAGTCAGTCAACCAGTCAGTCAGTCAACCAGTCAGTCAGTCAGAGAGTGAAGCAGCATAGAGCCCTCTTAAAGAGGTTGTCCAGACAGTGTGTGTAGATGTGTTATCTGCAAACAACCTCCTACAAGTTCCCCTGTTACTATCTCTCTCCCTCCCTCTCTCTCCTCATCAACTTCCCCTGTTACTATCTCTCTCCCTCCCTCTCTCTCCTCATCAACTTCCCCTATTACTATCTCTCTCTCTCCCACTCTCTGCTCATCTAGTCCCCCTGTTACTATCTCTCTCTCTCTCCTCATCAAGTCCCCCTGTTGCTATCTCTCTCTCTCTCTCTCATCAATTCCCCCTGTTGCTATCTCTCTCTCTCATCAAGTCCCCCTGTTGCTATCTCTCTCTCCTCATCAAGTGCCCCTGTTACTATCTCTCTCCCTCCCTCTCTCTCCTCATCAAGTCCCCCTGTTACTATCTCTCTCTGCTCATCAAGTTCCCCTGTTACTATCTCTCTCCCTCCCTCTCTCTCCTCATCAATTCCCCCTGTTACTATCTCTCTCCCTCCCTCTCTCTCCTCATTAATTCCCCCTGTTACTATCTCTCCCTCTCCTCCTACAAGTCCCCCTGTTACTATCTCTCTCTCTCCCTCTCTCTCCTCATCACGTCCCTGTTACTATCTCTCTCTCTCTCTCTCTCTCCTCCTACAATTCCCCCTGTTACTATCTCTCTCTCTCCCTCTCTCTCTCTCCTCCTACAATTCCCCCTGTTACTATCTCTCTCTCTCCCTCTCTCTCTCCTCATCAATTCCCCTGTTACTAACTCTCTCTCCCTCTCTCTCCTCATCAAGTCCCACTGTTACTATCTCTCTCTCTGCTCATCAAGTTCCCCTGTTACCATCTCTCTCTCCACTCATCAAGCTCCCCTTTTACTATCTCTCTCTCCCTCATCATGTCCCTGTTACTATCTCTCTCCCTCTTTCTCTCCTCCTACAAGTCCCCCTGTTACTATCTCTCTCCCTCCCTCTCTCTCCTCCTACAAGTCCCCCTGTTACTATCTCTCTCCCTCCCTCTCTCTCCTCCTACAATTCCCCCTGTTACTATCTCTCTCCCTCCCCCTCCTACAAGTCCCCCTGTTACTATCTCTCTCTCTCCCCATCACGTCCCTGTTACTATCTCTCTCTCTCCCTCCTCCTACAAGTCCCCCTGTTACTATCTCTCTCCCTCCCTCTCTCTCCTCATCTAGTCTCTCTGTTACTATCTCTCTCCCTCCCTCTCTCTCTCTCATCTAGTCTCTCTGTTACTATCTCTCTCCCTCCCTCTCTCTCCTCATCTAGTCCCCCTGTTACTATCTCTCTCTCTCCCTCCTCCTACAAGTCCCCCTGTTACTATCTCTCCCTCCCTCTCTCTCCTCATCTAGTCTCTCTGTTACTATCTCTCTCCCTCCCTCTCTCTCCTCATCTAGTCCCCCTGTTACTATCTCTCTCTCTCTCTCCTCCTACAAGTCCCCCTGTTACTATCTCTCCCTCTCTCTCCTCCTACAATTCCCCCTGTTACTATCTCTCTCCCTCCCTCTCTCTTCTCATCTAGTCCCCCTGTTACTATCTCTCTCTCTCCTCCTACAAGTCCCCCTGTTGCTATCTCTCTCTCCTCCTACAAGTTCCCCTGTTAGTATCTCTCCCTCTCTCTCCTCATCAATTCCCCCTGTTACTATCTATCTCCCTCCCTCCCTCTCCTCCTACAATTCCCCCTGTTACTATCTCTCTCCCTCTCTCCTCATCAATTCCCCCTGCTACTATCTCTCTCCCTCCCTCTCTCTCTCTCCTCTTACAAGTTCCCCTGTTACTATCTCTCCCTCTCTCTCCTCATCAATTCCCCCTGTTACTATCTCTCTCCCTCCCTCTCTCTCTCTCCTCCTACAATTTCCCCTGTTACTATCCCCCTCCCTATCTCTCTCTCTCCTCATCAATTCCCCCTGTTACTCTCTCTCTCTCTCTCTCTCCTCATCAATTCCCCCTGTTACTATCTCTCTCTCTCTCTCTCCTCATCAATTCCCCCTGTTACTGTCTCTCCCTTCCTCTCTCTCCTCTATCTCCTCCTACAAGTTCCCCTGTTACTATCTCTCTCCCTCTCTCTCTCTCTCTCCTCATCGTGCCACTCCACTATAATAAAACTCCAACACCCATGTTATTTATTCTCTTTGCCGGATCCCAAGTTTTCCTTGGGTGGTTTTCTTTGGAGCCAAGTCATTTCTAGACTAAAATAAACTTTCATCTGGGAAAAGTAGGGCCAAAACAAACCCCCTTTAAATGAAAAAGGTGCCGGGGATCGGTGAGGGAAAACCGTTACTTGTCAAAGAGGACGTTTCACAGACAGTAACAAAGTCATAGGGTTTGTTGAAACAGGAAGTGTCCACAACCGACACACTTGACCCCTGACCCATGAGGGCCACATCCCCAAATTACATTTCAGTTTTAGTAATTTTTACAGAGTGATTTACAGACGCAATTAGGGTTAAGTGCCTTGCTCAAGGAGACATCGTTGGATTTTTCACCAAGTCAGCTCAGGGATTCGAACCAGACCCGCTATAGCACACACACACACACACACACACACACACACAGAGGCTTGGTCACCAGCCCTATGTAAACAGCATTTCAGCTGGTATGGGCAACATGTATTTAATTGACCGTGACCGAATGTATTCCAAGGATAGAAAGCCTTAAGAATAAGATAAAACAGAACGGTAATCCAATCTAGCAACTCTTTGTCAGTTAGTTTTCACACACACTATACGCTACATTGGCCACTAACAGTGTACATACTTTTTCCAGAGGAAGGATGAAGATGTTGCACAACGGTAGTGTTAAAATGCATAGCCAGGATGAGCACTAGATGCTCTCTCTCTCTCTCTCTCTCTCTAAGGGCTTTATTGGCATGGGAAACATGTGTTAACATTGCCAAAGCAAGTGAGGTAGATAATATATAAAGTGAATATATAAAGTGAAAAACAATAAAAATGAACAGTAAACATTACAAAAACAGAAGTGTAAAAACAAAAAAGACATTACAAATGTCATATTATATACATATATATATATATATATATATATATATATACAGTGTTTTTACAATTTTACAAGATAAAATAAATAAGCATAAATATGTGTTGTATTTACAATGGTGTTTGTTCTTCACTGATTGCCCTTTTCTTTTGGCAACAGGTCACACATCTTGCTGCTCTGATGGAACACTGTGGAATTTCACCCAGTAGATATGGGAGTTTTTCAAAATTGGATTTGTTTTCAAATTCTTTGTGGATCTGTGTAATCTGAGAGAAATATGTCTCTCTAATATGGTCATACATTGGGCAGGAGGTTAGGAAGTGCAGCTCAGTTTCCACCTCATTTTGGGGGCAGTGAGCACATAGCCTGTCTTCTCTTGAGAGCCATGTCTGCCTACAGCGGCCTTTCTCAATAGCAAGGCAATGCTCACTGAGTCTGTACATAGTCAAAGCTTTCCTTAATTTGGGGTCAGTCACAGTGGTCAGGTATTCTGCCGCTGTGTACTCTCTGTGTAGAGCCAAATAGCATTCTAGTTTGCTCTGTTTTTTTGTTCATTCTTTCCAATGTGTCAAGTAATTATCTTTTTGTTTTCTCATGATTTGGTTGGGTCTAATTGTGTTGCTGTCATGGGGCTCTGTAGGGTGTGTTTGTGAACAGAGCCCCAGGACCAGCTTGCTTAGGGGACTCTTCTCCAGGTTCATCTCTCTGTAGGTGATGGCTTTGTTATGGAAGGTTTGGGAATCGCTTCCTTTTAGGTGGTTATAGAATTTAACGACTCTTTTCTGGATTTTGATAATTAGTGGGTTCCGGCCTAATTCTGCTCTGCATGCATTATTTGGTGTTCTACGTTGTACACGGAGGATATTTTTGCAGAATTCTGCGTGCAGAGTCTCAATTTGGTGTTTGTCCCATTTTGTGAAGTCCTGGCTGGTGAGCGGACCCCAGACCATACAACCATAAAGGGCAATGGGCTCTATGACTGATTCAAGTATTTTTTGCCAAATCCTAATTGGTATGTTGAAATTTATGTTCCTTTTGATGGCATAGAATGCCCTTCTTGCCTTGTCTCTCAGATCGTTCACAGCTTTGTGGAAGTTACCTGTGGCGCTGATGTTTAGGCCTAGGTATGTATAGTTTTTTGTGTGCTCTAGGGCAACAGTGTCTAGATGGAATTTGTATTTGTGGTCCTGGTGACTGGACCTTTTTGGAACACCATTATTTTGGTCTTACTGAGATTTACTGTCAGGGCCCAGGTCTGACAGAATCTGTGCATAAGATCTAGGTGCTGCTGTAGGCCCTCCTTGGTTGGTGACATAAGCACCAGATCATCAGCAAACAGCAGACATTTGACTTCGGATTCTAGTAGGGTGAGGCCGGGTGCTGCAGACTTTTCTAGTGCCCACGCCAATTCGTTGATATATATATTGAAGAGGGTGGGGCTTAAGATGCATCCCTGTCTAACCCCACGACCCTGTGTGAAGAAATGTGTGTGTTTTTTGCCCATTTTAACCGCACACTTGTTGTTTGTGTACATGGATTTTATAATGTCATATGTTTTACCCCCAACACCACTTTCCATCAGTTTGTATAGCAGACCCTCATGCCAAATTGAGTCGAAGGCTTTTTTTTAAATCAACAAAGCATGAGAGGACTTTGCCTTTGTTTTGGTTTATTTGGTTGTCAATTAGGGTGTGCAGGGTGAATACATGGTCTGTTGTATGGTAATTTGGTAAAAAGCCAATTTGACATTTGCTCAGTACATTGTTTTCAATGTTGTTAATGATAATGCAGAGGATTTTCCCAAGGTTACTGTTGACGCATATTCCACGGTAGTTATTGGGGTCAAATTTGTCTCCACCTTTGTGGATTGGGGTGATCAGTCCTTGGTTCCAAATATTGGGGAAGATGCCAGAGCTAAGGATTATGTTAAAGAGTTTTAGTACAGCCAATTGGAATTTGTTGCCTGTATATTTGATCATTTCATTAAGGATACCATCAACACCACAGGGTTTTTATTTTGTCCTGTCGCTCATTCAAGGTAACTGGAGAATCCAGTGGGTTCTGGTAGACTTTAATAGTTGATTCTAAGATTCGTATTTGATCATGTATATGTTTTTGCTCTTTATTCTTTGAGCCAAAAAGATTGGACAAGTGATTTGCCCATACATCTCCATTTTGGATAGATAATTCTTTGTGTTGTTGTTTGTTAGGTATTTTCCAATTTTCCCAGAAGTGGTTAGAGTCTATGGATTCTTCAATTACATTGAGCTGATTTCTGGCATGCTGTTCCTTCTTTTCCCGTAGTGTATTTCTGTATTGTTTTAGTGATTCACCATAGTGAAGGCATAGACTCAGGTTTTCCGGGTCTCTACGTTTTTGGTTTGATTTCTGAGATTTGTGACCCGTTTTTGTTGGTTATGTTGTCATAGTTGTGTCTAGGGGGCATATGGGTGTCAGGTGTGCTGAGGGTGTCAGGTTCTTGTCCGGTTCTGGCATTTAGGTCACCACAGACAAGTACCTGTCCCTGGGCCTGGAAATGATTGATTTCCCCTCCAGGATGGAGAAGCTGTCTCCATTGAAGTATGGGGATTCTAGTGGGTGGATATAGGTAGCACACAGGAGGACATTTTTCTCTGTTAAAATAATTTCCTTTTGAATTTCTAGCCAAATGTAAAATGTTCCTGTTTTGATTAATTTAATGGAGTGAGTTAGGTCTGCTCTATACCATATTAGCTTAACCCCT
The DNA here is from genome assembly GCF_036934945.1 of Oncorhynchus masou masou. Classification (NCBI taxonomy): domain Eukaryota; kingdom Metazoa; phylum Chordata; class Actinopteri; order Salmoniformes; family Salmonidae; genus Oncorhynchus; species Oncorhynchus masou. Next base: position 98,267,014 of record NC_088242.1, read on the forward strand.
GAGTCCCTTCCCTGTTTCACACCTGGTAGTTTGGTGGATGGGACTACCAGCTCTCTGTAACCTAGAGGGCAACCAGTGGGTCCTTCTCCTCTATACCATGTTTCACACCTGGTAGTTTGGTGGATGGGACTACCAGCTCTCTGTAACCTAGAGGGCAACCAGTGGGTCCTTCTCCTCTATACCATGTTTCACACCTGGTAGTTTGGTGGATGGGACTACCAGCTCTCTGCAACCTAGAGGGCAACCAGTGGGTCCTTCTCCTCTATACCACCCACCTGGTAGTTTGGTGGATGGGACTACCAGCTCTCTGTAATCTAGAGGGCAACCAGTGGGTCCGTCTCCTCTATACCAGGTTTCTTGCAGTATGACAATGTGTGTATAACCTATTTCTTTGGTGAAGTCCGGGTTCCTGCTCTTTTGGCCAAAGGCAGATGACCTCTGACCTAGGATATTCCAGGATAGTATAGTGAAGGCTTTGTGTTCCATAAAGTGTCCAATGTTGTTGGTCGTGGCTTGGCCTCACGCCAGTAAGTGTGAGCAGAGCCTGCTGAGCATCTGGTACATGCCATTGGCTTGGGCGAGTGTGAGAGTGGGGGTTGGGCCTGTTTGCCCGCTCACTACCTGGGCGTATGTGTGACTTTCATGTTGAGGCCCTATTTGCGGGGGTGGGGTGCATGGGGTGGGCAGGAGTGGCATAGGTCTGATCTGAGGGGGCCTAAATGGGGTGTGAGCATGGTTGACGTGGGGTGGTGTTGATTGGTTGGGGTGGGGGTGTGGATGTGTCTGGGGGTGCTGTGGTCTGGATGTCCTCTTGGCATGGGTCCTCTATGTGTAGGTCCAGGGGGGGGGGGGTCCCGCAGGTCTGGGAGGGTGTCTCACTGGTCTGGGTGGGGTGTCTATTGATCTGTTGCTCCTGTGTGAAGTGTTGGGGATACGTTTGAGAGCAATGTCCTTTAGAGTCTGGGCAAAGGTGGGCACTGCTGCCTTGTAGAGGTGGACCTGGTCATAGAGGCTGTTCAAGTGGTGGGCCAGGAAAACATTTGGTTTTGAGGCACTGTGACGGGGCGTGGAAGTCTTTTCATGGTAGCAGGGTGGAGATAACCACTTGTGCGTTGGGGAGAGTAGAAGAAGCCTTTTCAATGGATCTCTCTCTCTCTCTCTCTCTCTCTCTCTCTCTCTCTCTCTCTCTCTCTCTCTCTCTCTCTCTCTCTCTCTCTCTCTCTCTCTCTCTCTCTCTCTCTCTCTCTCTCTCTCTCTCTCTCTCTCTCTCTCTCTCTCTCTCTCTCTCTAGGAGGGAGGTGGGTTAAGGCTGTGGGAGGGAGTGGGTTAAGGCTGTAGGAGGGAGGTGGGTTAAGGCTGTAGGAGGGAGGTGGGTTAAGGCTGTAGGAGGGAGGTGGGTTAAGAGGCTGTAGTAGGGAGTGGGTTAAGGCTGTAAGAGGGAGTGGGTTAAGGCTGTAGGAGGGAGTGGGTTAAGGCTGTAGGAGGGAGTGGGTTAAGGCTGTAGGAGGGAGTGGGTTAAGGCTGTGGGAGGGAGTGGGTTAAGGCTGTAGGAGGGAGTGGGATAAGGCTTTAGGAGGGAGTGGGAGAGAGTGGGTTAAGGATGCAGGAAGGAGTGGGAGGGAGTGGGTTAAGGCTATAGGAGGGAGCGGGATGGAGTGGGTTAAGGCTGTAGGAGGCAGTGGGTTAAGGCTGTAGGAGGGAGTGGGTTAAGGCTATAGGAGGGAGTGGGTTAAGGCTGTAGGAGGGAGTGGGTTAAGGCTGTAGGAGGGAGGTGGGTTAAGGCTGTAGGAGGGAGTGGGTTAAGGCTGTAGGAGGGAGTGGGTTAAGGCTGTAGGAGGGAGTGGGTTAAGGCTGTAGGAGGGAGTGGGTTCAGGCTTTAGGAGGGAGTGGGTTAAGAGGCTGTAGGAGGGAGTGGGTTAAGGCTGTAGGAGGGAGTGGGTTAAGGCTGTAGGAGGGAGTGGGTTAAGAGGCTGTAGGAGGGAGGTGGGTTAAGGCTGTAGGAGGGAGTGGGTTAAGGCTGTAGGAGGGAGTGGGTTAAGGCTGTGGGAGGGAGTGGGTTAAGGCTGTGGGAGGGAGTGGGTTAAGGCTGTAGGAGGGTGTGGGTTAAGGCTGTAGAAGTGAGGTGGGTTAAGAGGCTGTAGGAGGGTGTGGGTTAAGGCTGTAGAAGTGAGGTGGGTTAAGAGGCTGTAGGAGGGAGGTGGGTTAAGGCTGTAGGAGGGAGTGGGTTAAGGCTGTAGTAGGGAGTGGGTTAAGGCTGTAGGAGGGAGTGGGTTAAGGCTGTAGGAGGGAGTGGGTTAAGGCTGTAGGAGGGAGTGGGTTAAGGCTGTAGGAGGGAGTGGGTTAAGGCTGTAGGAGGGAGTGGGTTAAGGCTGTAGGAGGGTGTGGGTTAAGGCTGTGGGAGGGAGTGGGTTAAGAGGCTGTAGGAGGGAGTGGGTTAAGGCTGTAGGAGGGAGTGGGTTAAGGATGTAGGAGGGAGTGGGTTAAGGCTGTAGGAGGGTGTGGGTTAAGGCTGTGGGAGGGAGTGGGTTAAGGCTGTAGGAGGGAGTGGGTTAAGGCTGTAGGAGGGAGTGGGTTAAGGCTGTAGGAGGGAGTGGGTTAAGAGGCTGTAGGAGGGAGTGGGTTAAGGCTGTAGGAGGGTGTGGGTTAAGGCTGTAGGAGGGAGTGGGTTAAGGCTGTAGGAGGGAGTGGGTTAAGGCTGTAGGAGGGAGTGGGTTAAGGCTGTAGGAGGGAGTGGGTTAAGGCTGTAGGAGGGAGTGGGTTAAGGCTGTAGGAGGGAGTGGGTTAAGGCTGTAGGAGGGAGTGGGTTCAGGCTGTAGGAGTGAGTGGGTTAAGAGGCTGTAGGAGGGAGTGGGTTAAGGCTGTAGGAGGGAACCATGTGGCGGAAAAGTTACAGTATAATTGATTCAACTACAATGAGCAGAACTGTAATTTCCAAGCTGCCACAGTCTTTGATGTCTTCAGTGACATTTGAATTATGGTCAGGTACGTACAGTAGCTACCTTGAGTTACATTTCTCGCTACAGCAATCACTAAGGCAGATGGAATCACACCATCTCTCCATATCTTCTCTCACAACCATAGAATCTCTCCCCCTTCGTGATCCTTATGCTGACTGAGTCCCAAAAGGCAGCCCATAGGGTCTTTGTTTAAAAACAGTGCACTATATATAGGGCACCATAGGGACTCTGGCCTAGAGTAGTGCACTATACAAGGAATAGGGGCTCTGGTCAAAAGTAGTGCAATATATAGGGAATAGGGCTCTGGTCTAAAGTAGTGCACTATATAAGGAATATGACTCTGGTCTAAAGTAGTGCACTATATAGGGAATAGTGTGCCATAGGGTTCTTATCTAAAGTAGTGCACTATATATATTGAATATGGCTCTGGTCTAAAGTAGTGCACTATATAGGGAATAGGGGCTCTGGTCTAAAGTAGTGCACTATATAGGGAATAGGGCTCTGGTCTAAAGTAGTGTACTATATATAGTGAATAGGACTCTGGTCTAAAGTCGTGCACTATATAGGGAATAGGGCTCTGGTCTAAAGTAGTGTACTATATATAGTGAATAGGACTCTGGTCTAAAGTCATGCACTATATAGGGAATAGGGTGACATAGGGGCTCTGGTCTAAAGTAGTGCACTATATAGGGAATAGGGCTCTGGTCTAAAGTAGTGTACTATATATAGTGAATAGGACTCTGGTCTAAAGTCGTGCACTATATAGGGAATAGGGCTCTGGTCTAAAGTAGTGTACTATATATAGTGAATAGGACTCTGGTCTAAAGTCGTGCACTATATAGGGAATAGGGTGACATAGGGGCTCTGGTCTAAAGTAGTGCACTATATAGGGAATAGGGCTCTGGTCTAAAGTAGTGCACTATATAGGGAATAGGGCTCTGGTCTAAAGTAGTGCACTATATAGGGAATAGGGCTCTGGTCTAAAGTAGTGCACTATATAGGGAATAGGGCTCTGGTCTAAAGTAGTGTACTTTATAGGGAATAGGTCTTCCGTCTAAAGTAGTGTACTATATAGGGAATAGGGTGCCATATGGCTCTGGTCTAAAGTAGTGCACTATACAGGGAATAGGGCTCTGGTCTAAAGTAGTGCACTATATAGGGAATAGGGCTCTGGTCTAATGTAGTGTACTTTATAGGGAATAGGTCTTCCGTCTAAAGTAGTGTACTTTATAGGGAATAGGGTGCCATATGGCTCTGGTCTAAAGTAGTGCACTATACAGGGAATAGGGCTCTGGTCTAAAGTAGTGCACTATATAGGGAATAGGGCTCTGGTCTAAAGTAGTGTACTTTATAGGGAATAGGGCTCTGGTCTAAAGTAGTGCACTATATAGGGAATAGGGCTCTGGTCTAAAGTAGTGTACTTTATAGGGAATAGGGCTCTGGTCTAAAGTAGTGCACTATATAGGGAATAGAGCTCCATCTGGGATTCATTTACCTCTAATAATTTAATCTGAGATCTGAGTGCTCAGCAACCAACAGACTTGTCTCATCTCGTCTGGAAATTCATTTCTGACTCTCGTAGCAATAAAAGATGTCAGTCAGACACGTAGTTGACAGTACTCACCCAGGACATTGCAAAAAGAAAGTTCTCATGTCAACTCGATCATAGCTACAGTTGTTAATGACCGTTGTTAACGACCGTTGTTAACGACCGTTGTTAACGACATGCCCTGAATGCCTCCTATTATTCAAGGACACAGGACACAAGGACACAGGACACAAGGACACAGGACGGGGCGGCAGGGTAGCCTAGTGGTTAGAGCGTTGGACTAGTAACCGAAAGGTTGCAAGTTCGAATCCCCGAGCTGACAAGGTACAAATCTGTCGTTCTGCCCCTGAACAGGCAGTTAACCCACTGTTCCTAGGCCGTCATTGAAAATAAGAATTTGTTCTTAACTGACTTGCCTGGTTAAATAAAGGTAAAAAAAACCCACAAGGACACAGGACAGGTTGTTGGGACTACAGACATCTATTAAAATAGTATTGGATAGTATTGGATATAATCATTGTATAGTATTGGATATAATCATGACAGGCATGTCATGGTCTGTCTGACCTTGTCTCAATCTACAGCGTAATTGCAATGGGACACTATAACCTCACGAGCGATGCACCCCAAATGCCTGAAGCTAAATTAAAACGATATGTACTGAGGCATAACTAAAGCGGGACACAAGACACATCAAGTCAGGGCTTGTTGTGATATTTCTGACCCTGTATCTGTATGTGTTTGTCACGATCACTGTATTGGGACATGAAACCCCACTCTCACAAAGACATCGCTCACCAGCCGGCTAGAGGTTTAGATTAGAACACTGACCTTTGACCTCGCCTATTGTTGCCATGGTACCTCAGCCTGTACCGCAGCGTAAAAGAGAGAACGGGTAGAGGGGGAATCAGAGAGGAGGGGAGAGAAGGTTTGGAGAAGAAGAAGAGGAGAGGGAGTGAGGGAGAGAGGATTTGGAGAGGGGGGAAGTGAGGGATCGGAGGGGAGGGAGAGAGGATTTGGAGAGGAGAGGAGGGAAGTGCGGGATCGGAAGGGAGGGAGAGATGATTTGGAGAGGAGAGGAGGGAAGTGAGGGATCGGAGGGGAGGGAGAGTGGATTTGGAGAGGAGGGAAGTGAGGGATCGGAGGGGAGGGAGAGAGGATTTGGAGAGGAGAGAAGGGAGAGGAGGGAAGTGAGGGATCGGAGGGGAGGGAGAGAGGATTTGGAGAGGAGAGGAGGGAAGTGAGGGATCGGAAGGGAGGGAGAGAGGAGAGGAGGGAAGTGAGGGATCGGAGGGGAGGGAGAGAGGATTTGGAGAGGAGGGAAGTGAGGGATCGGAGGGGAGGGAGAGAGGGGGATCGTAGAAGAGGGGACATGGGGTATTGGGAGGTTGAACACGGACGGATGCACAGCCCCAACAGGTGGTGTTGATTTAAAGGCCCTTTGGCTTCTCCATGTGTTGGAACTAAACCCCATACAAGACAAGCTCAGATCAAAGCACTGTCAAAAGCACTGTCAAACCACTAAGCTTCCTCACACCAGCATATACAGTCTGTCTCTCACTCTGTCTTGCCCTTTCTCTACTATAGGTCTCACAACTCTCTCTTCTCTCTGTTTCTCTCTCTCTTTCCCTTCTCTACTATAGGTCTCACAACTCTCTCTCTTCTCTCTGTTTCTCTCTCTCTTTCCCTTCTCTACTATAGGTCTCACCACTCTCTCTTCTCTCTGTTTCTCTCTCTCTTTCCCTTCTCTCCTATAGGTCTCACCACTCTCTCTTCTCTCTGTTTCTCTCTCTCTTTCCCTTCTCTCCTATAGGTCTCACCACTCTCTCTTCTCTCTGTTTCTCTCTCTCTTTCCCTTCTCTCCTATAGGTCTCACCACTCTCTCTCTTCTCTCTCTTTCCCTTCTCTCCTATAGGTCTCACCACTCTCTCTCTTCTCTCTTTCTCTAACTCTCTCTTTCCCCTTCTCTCCTATAGGTCTCACCACTCTCTCTCTCTCTCTTCTCACTCACTCACTCACTCACTCACTCCAATTCAAGGGGCTTTATTGGCATGGGTAACATGTGTTAACATTGCCAAAGCAAGTGAGGTAGATAATATACACTAGTGAAATAAACAATACAAATGAACAGTAAACATTACACTCAAACAAGTTCCAAAACAATAGAGACATTACAAATGTCATATTATGTCTATATACAATGTTGTAACGATGTACAAATAGTTAAAGTACAAAAGGGAAAATAAATAAAACACAGGTTGTATTTACAATGGTGTTAGTTCTTCACTGGTTGCCCTTTTCTTGTGGCAACAGGACACAATATCTCACACACATAACCCCTTAATTAATTCCTACTTAGATTTGTGTGTAATTTGTTAGTCAGTTGTACAACTGAATGTATTCAACTGAAATGTGTCTTCCACATTTAACCCCTCTGAATCAGAGAACTGCCTTGTTCAGGGGTAGGACGACAGATTTTCACCTTGTCAGCTCAGGGAGTCGATCCCGCAACCTTTCAGGTTACTGGCCCAACGCTCTAACCACTGGGATACCTGCTGGTTACCTGCTGGTTACTGGCCCAATGCTCTAACCACTAAGCTACCTGCTGGTCACTGGCCCAACGCTCTAACCACTAGGCTACCTGCTGGTTACTAGTACCACTGGGCTACCTGCTGGTTACTGACCAGGCTCTCTAACCACTAGGTTACCTGCTGGTTACTGACCCAGCTCTCTAACCACTAGGCTACCTGCTGGTTACTGACCCAATGCTCTAACCACTAGGCTACCTGCTGGTTACTGGCCCAATGCTCCAACCACTGGGCTACCTGCTGGTTACTAGTCCAACACTCTAACCACTAGGCTACCTGCTGGTTACTGGCCCAACACTCTAACCACTAGGCTACCTGCTGGTTACTAGTCCCAACGCTCTAACCACTGGGCTACCTGCTGGTTACTGGTCCAACGCTCCAACCACTAGGCTACCTGCTGGTTACTAGTACCACTGGGCTACCTGCTGGTTACTGACCAGGCTCTCTAACCACTAGGTTACCTGCTGGTTACTGACCCAGCTCTCTAACCACTAGGTTACCTGCAGGTTACTGACCCAATGCTCTAACCACTGGGATACCTGCTGGTTACTAGTCCAACACTCTAACCACTAGGCTACCTGCTGGTTACTGGCCCAACGCTCTAACCACTAGGCTACCTGCTGGTTACTGACCCAATGCTCTAACCACGAGGTTACCTGCTGGTTACTGGCCCAACGCTCTAACCACGAGGTTACCTGCTGGTTACTGGCCCAACGCTCTAACCACTGGGATACCTGCTGGTTACTAGTCCAACACTTTAACCACAAGGCTACCTGCTGTTTACTGACCCAGCTCTCTAACCACTAGGCTACCTGCTGGTTACTGACCCAACGCTTTAACCACTGGGCTACCTGCTACTTGCTGGTTACTGGCCCAATGCTCAAACCACTGGGATACCTGCTGGTTACTGGCCCAACACTCTAACCCCTAGTCTACCGGCTGGTTACTGGCCCAACGCTCTAACCACTAGGCTCCCTGCTGGTTACTGGCCCAACGCTCTAACCACTAGGCTACCTGCTGGTTACTAGTCCAACACTCTAACCACTAGGCTACCTGCTGGTTACCGGCCCAATGCTCCAACCACTAGGCTACCTGCTGGTTACTAGTCCAACACTCTAACCACTAGGCTACCTGCTGGTTACTGGCCCAACACTCTAACCACTAGGCTACCTGCTGGTTACTAGTCCCAACGCTCTAACCACTGGGCGACCTGCTGGTTACTGGTCCAACGCTCTAACCACTAGGCTACCTGCTGGTTACTGGCCCAACACTCTAAACACTAGGCTACCTGCTGGTTACTGGCCCAACGCTCTAACCACTGGGATACCTGCTGGTTACTAGTCCAACACTCTAACCACTAGGCTACCTGCTGGTTACTGACCCAACGCTCTAACCACTAGGCTACCTGCTGGTTACTGGCCCAACGCGTTAACCACTAGGCTACCTGCTGGTTACTAGTCCCAATGCTCTAACCACTTGGCTACCTGCTGGTTACTGGTCCAACGCTCTAACCACTAGGCTACCTGCTGGTTACTAGTACCACTGGGCTACCTGCTGGTTACTGACCCAGCTCTCTAACCATTAGGTTACTTGCTGGTTACTGGCCCAACGCTCTAACCACTGGGATACCTGCTGGTTACTAGTCCAACACTCTAACCACTAGGCTACCTGCTGGTTACTGACCCAATGCTCTAACCACTAGGCTACCTGCTGGTTACTAGTCCCAATGCTCTAACCACTAGGCTACCTGCTGGTTACTGGCCCAACACTCTAACCACTAGGCTACCTGCTGGTTACTAGTCCCAACGCTCTAACCACTAGGCTACCTGCTGGTTACTGGCCCAACGCTTTAACCACTAGGCTACCTGCTGGTTACTAGTCCCAACGCTCTAACCACTGGGCTACCTGCTGGTTACTGGTCCAACGCTCTAACCACTAGGCTACCTGCTGGTTACTAGTACCACTGGGCTACCTGCTGGTTACTGACCAGGCTCTCTAACCACTAGGTTACCTGCTGGTTACTGACCCAGCTCTCTAACCACTAGGTTACCTGCAGGTTACTGGCCCAACGCTCTAACCACTGGGCTACCTGCTGGTTACTGGCCCAACGCTCTAACCACTAGGCTGCCTGCTGTTTACTGGCCCAATGCTCTAACCACTAGGCTACCTGCTGGTTACTGGCCCAACACTCTAACCCCTAGTCTACCGGCTGGTTACTGGCCCAACGCTCTAACCACTAGGCTCCCTGCTGGTTACTGGCCCAACGCTCTAACCACTAGGCTACCTGCTGGTTACTAGTCCAACACTCTAACCACTAGGCTACCTGCTGGTTACCGTCCCAATGCTCCAACCACTAGGCTACCTGCTGGTTACTAGTCCAACACTCTAATCACTAGGCTACCTGCTGGTTACTAGTCCAACGCGCTAACCACTAGGCTACCTGCTGGTTACTAGTCCCAACGCTCTAACAACTGGGCTACCTGCTGGTTACTGGTCCAACGCTCTAACCACTAGGCTACCTGCTGGTTACTGGCCCAACACTCTAACCACTAGGCTACCTGCTGGTTACTGGCCCAACGCTCTAACCACTAGGCTACCTGCTGGTTACTGGCCCAACGCTTTAACCACTAGGCTACCTGCTGGTTACTAGTCCCAACGCTCTAATCACTTGGCTACCTGCTGGTTACTGGTCCAACGCTCTAACCACTAGGCTACCTGCTGGTTACTAGTACCACTGGGCTACCTGCTGGTTACTGACCAGGCTCTCTAACCACTAGGTTACATGCTGGTTACTGACCCAGCTCTCTAACCATTAGGTTACTTGCTGGTTACTGGCCCAACGCTCTAACCACTGGGATACCTGCTGGTTACTAGTCCAACACTCTAACCACTAGGCTACCTGCTGGTTACTGACCCAATGCTCTAACCACTAGGCTACCTGCTGGTTACTAGTCCCAATGCTCTAACCACTAGGCTACCTGCTGGTTACTGGCCCAACACTCTAACCACTAGGCTACCTGCTGGTTACTAGTCCCAACGCTCTAACCACTAGGCTACCTGCTGGTTACTGGCCCAACGCTTTAACCACTAGGCTACCTGCTGGTTACTAGTCCCAACGCTCTAACCACTGGGCTACCTGCTGGTTACTGGTCCAACGCTCTAACCACTAGGCTACCTGCTGGTTACTAGTACCACTGGGCTACCTGCTGGTTACTGACCAGGCTCTCTAACCACTAGGTTACCTGCTGGTTACTGATCCAGCTCTCTAACCCCTAGTCTACCGGCTGGTTACTGGCCCAACGCTCTAACCACTAGGCTCCCTGCTGGTTACTGGCCCAACGCTCTAACCACTAGGCTACCTGCTGGTTACTAGTCCAACACTCTAACCACTAGGCTACCTGCTGGTTACCGTCCCAATGCTCCAACCACTAGGCTACCTGCTGGTTACTAGTCCAACGCTCTAACCACAAGAAGAGCTAGAAGCACAAGCATTTCGCTACACCTGCAACAACATTTGCTAATCACGTGTATGTGACCAATAACATTTGATTTGATTTTACACACACAGTCATACGCAGCGAACCTTGTTGGGACATACAATTCAGTCCTATTTTCCTTAACCTCTAACCTCTAATCCCAACTCGCACCCTTACCCTAACCCTGACCCAAAAAACCTAACCCTTAATCTAATCCTAGCTCCTAGCTCCTAACCCTAAATCTAATCCCAGCTCCTAACCCTAACCCTAAACCTAGCTTCTAAACCTAACCCTAGCGCCTAACCCTAACCCTAATCCTAGCTCATAACCCTAAACCTAATCCTAGCTCCTAAACCTAACCCTAGCGCCTAAACCTAATCCTAGCTCATAACCCTAAACCTAATCCTAGCTCATAACCCTAAACCTAATCCTAGCTCCTAACCCTAGCGCCTAACCCTAACCCTAAACCTAATCCTAGCTCATAACCCTAAACCTAATCCTAGCTCATAACCCTAAACCTAATCATAGCTCATAACCCTAGCTCCTAACCCTAACCCTAAACCTAATCCTAGTTCCTAACCCTCACCCTAATCCTAGCTCCTAACCCTAACATTAAACATAATCCTAGTTCCTAACCCTCACCCTAATCCTAGCTCCTAACCCTAAACCTAATCATAGCTCATAACCCTAGCTCCTAACCCTTATCCTAGCTCCTTACCCTAACCCTAATCCTAGCTCCTAACCCTAAATCTAATCCTAGTGTCACACCCTGACGATAGTTTGCTTTGTATGTTTCTATGTTTTGGTTGGTCAGGGTGTGATCTGAGTGGGCATTCTATGTTGGATGTCTTGTTTGTCTATTTCTATGTCTGGCCTGATATGGTTCTCAATCAGAGGCAGGTGTTAGTCATTGTCTCTGATTGGGAACCATATTTAGGTAGCCTGGGTTTCACTGTGTGTTTGTGGGTGATTGTTCCTGTCTCTGTGTTTGCACCAGATAGGACTGTTTAGGTTTTCGTTCATTTATTGTTTTGTTAGTTATTTCATGTCTAGTTCCTTTATTAAAGAACATGAATAACCACCACGCTGCATTTTGGTCCGCTTCTCCTTCACCAGAGGAAAACCCTTACACCTAGCTCATAACCCTAGCTCCTAACCCTAACCCTAAACCTAATCCTAGTTCCTAACCCTCACCCTAATCCTAGCTCCTAACCCTAAACCTAATCATAGCTCATAACCCTAGCTCCTAACCCTAGCTCCTAACCCTAAACCTAATCCTAGCTCCTAACCCGACATCTAATCCTAGCCCTTAATGTAACTCTAACCCTAAAACTAATTCTAACCTTAACCCTAAACCCCCCCAAAATGTCCCCAGTTGTTTGTTTACTATTCTTGTCGGGACTTAGTATAGTTAAATATACACACACACACACACACACACACACACACACACACACACACACACACACACACACACACACACACACACACACACACACACACACACACACACACACACACACACACACACTGCTCTGATATGTAACAGAGCCCTTCTCCCAGTGGTCTTACACAACCCTGAACCAGGGTGTGTATTGAACCCTGTGTGTCCAACACACACGCTCAGCCCCCCAAAACACTCTCAGCCCCCCCCCACACACACTCTCAGCTCCCCACACACTCTCAGCCCCCCCCATACAGACTCAGCCCCCCCCCACACACTCTCAGCCCCCTCCCACATACACACTCTCAGCCACCCCCCACATAAACACTCTCAGCCCCCCCACATAAACACTCTCAGCCACCCCCCACATAAACACTCTCAGCCACCCCCCCACATAAACACTCTCAGCCACCCCCACACACACACACTCTCAGCCCCCCCAAACACACTCTCAGCCCCCCAAACACACTCTCAGCCCCCCCAAACACACTCTCAGCCCCCCCACATACACACTCTCATCCCCCTCCCACATAAACACTCTCAGCCCCCCCCACACACACACACTCTCAGCCACCCCCACATACATACTCTAACCCGCCCACACTACATATACACTCTCGCCCCCATACACACTCTCAGCCCCCCCAAACACACTCTCAGCCCCCCAAACACACTCTCAGCCCCCCAAACACACTCTCAGCCCCCCCAAACACACTCTCAGCCCCCACAACATACACACTCTCGCCCCCCCACATAGACACTCTCAGCCCCCCCCCACATACACACTCTCAGCCCCCCCCACATACACACTCTCAGCCACCCCCACATACACAATCTAAGCTCCCCCCACATACACACTCTCAGCCCCCCCCCCCCACATACACACTCTCAGCCCCCCCACATAAACACTCTCAGCCCCCCTCCCACATAAACACTCTCAGCCCCCCCCCCACATACACACTCTCAGCCCCCCCACATACACTCTCAGCCCCCCTCCCACATACACACTCTCAGCCCCCTCCCACATACACACTCTCAGCCCCCCCCACATACACTCTCAGCCCCCTCCCACATACACACTCTCAGCCCCCCCCCCCCACATACACACTCTCAGCCCCCCCACATACACACTCTCAGCCCCCCCCCATACACACTCTCAGCCCCCCCCACATAAACACTCTCAGCCCCCCCACATAAACACTCTCAGCCCCCCCACATACACACTCTCAGCCCCCCACATAAACACTCTCAGCCCCCCCATACACACTCTCAGCCCCCCCCCCAACATAAACACTCTCAGCCCCCCACATACACACACTCTCAGCCCCCCCCCACATAAACACTCTCAGCCCCCCCACATACACACTCTCAGCCCCCCACATAAACACTCTCAGCCCCCCCCACATACACACTTTCAGCCCCCCACATACACTCTCAGCCCCCCCACATACACACTTTCAGCCCCCTCCACATACACTCTCAGCCCCCCACATACACTCTCAGCCCCCCCCCCCACATACACTCTCAGCCCCCCCCCCCCCACATACACTCTCAGCCCCCCACATAAACCCTCTCAGTCCCCCCTACACTCTCACCCCCACACTCTCAGCCCCCCTCCCACATACACACTCTCAGCCCCCTCCCACATACACACTCTCAGCCCCCCAAACACACTCTCAGCCCCCACAACATACACACTCTCGCCCCCCACATAGACACTCTCAGCCCCCCCACATACACACTCTCAGCCCCCTCCCACATACACACTCTCAGCCCCCCCACATACACACTCAGCCCCCCCACATAAACACTCTCAGCCCCCCCCACATACACACTCTCAGCCCCCCCACATAAACACTCTCAGCCCCCCCCCCCACATACACACTCTCAGCCCCCCACATAAACACTCTCAGCCCCCCCCCCACATACACACTCTCAGCCCCCCCCCCACATAAACACTCTCAGCCCCCCCCCACATACACACTCTCAGCCCCCCCACATACACTCTCAGCCCCCCTCCCACATACACACTCTCAGCCCCCCTCCCACATACACACTCTCAGCCCCCCCCCCATACACTCTCAGCCCCCCCACATAAACACTCTCAGCCACCCCCCACATACACACTCTCAGCCCCCCCCACATACACACTCTCAGCCCCCCCACATACACTCTCAGCCCCCCTCCCACATACACACTCTCAGCCCCCCCCCCACATAAACACTCTCAGCCCCCCCCCACATAAACACTCTCAGCCCCCCCCACATACACACTCTCAGCCCCCCCCCACATAAACACTCTCAGCCCCCCCCCCATAAACACTCTCAGCCCCCCCCACATACACACTCTCAGCCCCCCCCCCACATAAACACTCTCAGCCCCCCATACACACTCTCAGCCCCCCCAACATAAACACTCTCAGCCCCCCCACATACACACTCTCAGCCCCCCCACATAAACACTCTCAGCCCCCCCACATACACACTCTCAGCCCCCCCACATAAACACTCTCAGCCCCCCCCACATACACACTTTCAGCCCCCCCACATACACTCTCAGCCCCCCCCCACATACACACTTTCAGCCCCCTCCACATACACTCTCAGCCCCCCCCACATACACTCTCAGCCCCCCACATACACTCTCAGCCCCCCCCACATACACTCTCAGCCCCCCCCACATAAACCCTCTCAGTCCCCCCTACACTCTCACCCCCCACACTCTCAGCCCCCCCCCACATACACACTCTCAGCCCCCCCCCCCCAACACACAATCTTCACACTCACATACTGCTGGAGGCACTGAGTTTCATGATTGAAACATTCTCTTGCACAAGGCACACACTCCGTTCCCATTTACTCACGTAGAGTCCAGAGTGCCTGTCACCGAAGAAGGGGAATGCAACGGAGATCTCCACCAGGCCCGAGCCTCCATCGTCCTGTGGGATGGTTTGGGAGTCCCCCGAGTCCTGGCCAAAAGGATAGAAGTCCTCCAGGGGTACCACCGGCTCGACCGTCCCAGGGAGGAGCAGCAGGTTCAGGCAGAGCAGGGTGCAGAGGCAGGGTAGCAGGCCAGCTCCAGACATGTTCACCGTGGTCCTCAGACTCTCAGCTTCAGCCTCTAGGCAGGCAGCAGGACAGGAGAGGACAGGAGAGGACAGGAGAGGACAAGAGAGGACAGGAGAGGACAGGAGAGGACAGGAGAGGACAGTAATCTCGTCTTCTACACCAGCAGCTCTTTAAATCTTTAGTGTTGTTTCTCTCTCTGTCCTTCTTCCTTTCTCTCTCTCTCTCTCTCCCAGGGAATGAAGTGACAGGGACAGTCACAACAGGCAGAGGGTAGGGTAGCAGAACATCTGGGGTATCAGAGGGTAGGGTAGCAGAACACCTGGGGTATCAGAGGGTAGGGTAGCAGAACACCTGGGGTATCAGAGCCCTTTAAATATTCTCCTGTGTTGTCTCTCTCTCTCTCTCTCTCGCTCCCTCTCTCTCGCTCCCTCTCTCTCGCTCCCTCGCTCTCTCTCGCTCTCTCTCGCTCTCTCTCGCTCTCTCTGGCTCTCTCTCGCTCTCTCGCTCTCTCTCGCTCTCTCTCTTAGTTGTGCTGTTTGTCTGAGACAAGGGGATAGATTCCTTGCATTCTGCTTGCCTTGCTGCTTGCTGCTGGGTGCTTCGTTGGTTCGTAAAGCTGTGCTGCTGCTCCGTCTCACAGAGATAAAATGAGGGAACGAC